>NW_027358065.1:1837-9361 GCF_012295235.1 Primulina huaijiensis | reverse complement strand
GTTTCTGAAATTACAACGGTCAAATTCACCTTGCTAAACATTTTCTTGAGTGGTCAACTATGGTCAACTATTCAACTGGTTCAGTTCAACTGATCTGGTTCAGTTCAGCTGGTCTGGTTCAGTTTCAGCTGGTTCAATTCAACTGGTCTAGTTCAGTTCAGCTGTTTTTGTTCAGTTTCAGCTGATTCAGTTCAATTTGTCTGGTTCAGTTTCAGTTGGTCAGCAGCTGGTTTAGTTCAGTTGGTCAGCTACTGGTTCAGTTCAGTTCAGTTTCAGCAGGTGTATTGAAATCAGCCTAGCTGATTTCAGTTTTTGCAGAACCAGTAGCGTCATTATCATTTATCAGTATCTTGAGCTTCGATTCAGACTTTGATTTCTGAAGATGATTTGTAGATCATCGTCTTAATTTTCCAGTGCATATTGAATCGCTTCATTTCAATAACCGAACTGAGAGATATGACAAAAATACCGCAACTGCTCATACCTAACTGATCGCTATTTTCGTGCAATAAGTTTGATAATTCTGCGATCAGTTAGACCTTGATAACATCTGAATTTCCCAACTGACGTGAAATACTACTTGTTCCAAATTGAGTTTTCTTATTAGTGAAGTTGTTGGATTGTCATTTGCATTATCCATTGAGAGATATCATCAAAATACAGAAGCTTGCCAGAAATTCAGTTTGTGCTGAATTCAGTTTCAACTTGCTTCTTGTTTTAATAACTTCGCACTTGAGTAAATATGTTAGAAAAAAATAACTAGTTTTGTTAACATCAAAATCAAGATTGATAACATGAAATGTTCCAACACTTTCCCTTATCCACGGTTCTACTTTTTGAGTTGTCTCCAAAACTGATTTTTGGACCAGAATATTTAATCAATTGGGATAGAAAATCAGCATCTCATGTCATGTGTCGTGAACATCCACTGTCCAGATACCAAATTGAATCTTTTTTGATGTACATGTTACCTACAATCACACACAATGAATAACTTTGGTACCCACATTTATTTGAGTCCTAAACTAAGTAGTCCTTTAGAAACCCAGACTTGGATCAGTCTAACTGAATTTCCAGTTGCTGTGTTCCAGACAGTTTTTACCGAATTGTGTGTGCTTGATGTGTCGTGTGCAGATGAAACAATATGAGTTTTAACCTTGCTTAACTGGTTGCTTATCTGATATCTTTTTTGAACAGGCTTACTGTTATAATAATTAAAATAGCCACTCTTAGAGTTCTGGTTTTTATAGCTGAACTATTTAGGTGACCAGCTTCGCGAATCATTTGAACTCGTAGGGCTGTATCTGATTCCATACTTCTTAGCCTTGTTCTTATTTTCAATCGGTTGCTCCACTGGTTTACTTTGTTCTGAAAGTTCATGTACCATAATTGATATTACAAAGTGAATATACTTCCTTTTGCACATATTCAGCTTTGGCTTAGTATCGCTAGTATAAGATTCATCTTGGCTATTAAAGCTCAAGCCAGTTTTATCAGTAACTCATTTCTGTAAATCTTGTATTTCAGTTAGTGTGACTGATGACTTATTTCAAGCTTGAATCAGATCAGTTTGTCTTGAATTTTAAATTTTCAACTGCTGAATCATAGATTGGTTCTATAAGGTCCAAAATACGATGACGTAATCCAACTGTATGCAAATCTAGGAAAATGGAAAATGACTAATTAAATGGTTTTAATGGCATGAATTAATTACGATATGCATGATTACATGTTTTTCTATGTAGCCGTTCTTCGCATCTCAACTTGTTTTTCGTGCGTAATAATTGCAAAGGCACGCCTTAATCTCCTTTTTCTCATCTATCACACCATATTATTGATTTGAAGTATTTTTGCATGAAAAATATGTTTACTATGTATTTATTTCGTTTTTATGCTATGCCATGTGAAGGATCGTTTGCTGGGCACCTTGAGGTGCTTCAAATAAAATATTCTCCAATGAGATGCAATATCTCGTGTTCTAAGAATGTTAACACCGACGAATTAAATCGAGTTTGGTTTAAAACCAAGAGGAAGAAACTTGAAGTAATTCTTCGTGAAGAAAGCTGTTTATATTAGAAAACATTTTAACTTATGTAAACTGAATAACTGAAAAGCAAGTAATCAGTTTTCGCATATATCAGTTCAGTTATAGTAAGAACTGAACTGACGGATGCTCTAACTGATCAAGTCAGTTTGAAAACAACAGTTAATCAGCTAAGTACTTAAGATATGTTTATGGTACTTAAGATATGTTTATGGATATTCGGAGACTTCAACTGCTCCTACGTCACCTCTTCTACCACCTCGGGTGGGATCCACTAAAAGACTTTGATTTATACAACTACTTTACAAACCCACCAGCTTAGGACTTACACTACTGCCTAACTGAACTCCTAGTCTAGACTGAAAGCAGCACTTTTCAGCCAACACTTCTTTAACGTCTATGTGTCAAAGACTACATACACAAGTTTAACGTCTTTTTGCAAGACTGTATTTGAGTGGTGGTGTGTGTGCATGTCTGAGAACTGAACAATGAATACACCAAAAGGTGTTATCACACATTGAGGGAAGTGAGCTTCTAAACTAAGCTGATAATACGATGAAGTATCCCTCTAGGCTGAATGCTTCTGGAAAGCTGATAGGCAAATAAGCGTGTTTTTTTCTTTTTATCACATTCTCTCTGGTTCTATATTTTCGTCTCCACTGATCTTCTCTTTATATAGGCGGGAAACTGATCGTGCATTGAGACTCAATTATTGTATCTGTTGCATCTTGAATTTATTCCTTGGACTTTGTGTCTTGACTTTTCGACTGTCTTTCTGGAACATTTGTCTTTAATGCTCTGATGCAACGTTTATTATTGTCTTTTGACTGGACAATTGCTTTGTACCTTTGTGCATAGCTGGAATCCACTTGAAGGAGTTTGTCTTGTTCTTCAACTGAAAGATTCTAACTGATGCTCCGAACTAGTCAGCCGAATTGATCTTCAGTTGGGCTGGCGAAATCAGTTGACTCGTCAGTTGAACTGATTTCGCTCTTGTTCAGTTGAACTGATCAGATTGGCTCTTCATCAGTTGAACACTCCTTTCGCTTCTGAGGTTTTCCTACTAAACCACCTATCAGCTGGGCAATCAACTGAACTGCTCATTTGACATATAAGTTTATCTGATTCAGTTTGTGCGATCAGTTGGGTCTTCAGTTTGCAATTTAGACAATTCGTAACCGATCCTAGCTTCTGCACACTAAGGTAAATCATTAGTAACAAAATAACAAGTTTTGTTGACATCAAAATCAAGATTGCAAAATTGTTGAAAAGTTCCGACACCATGTCACAAACTCAACTTTTTATGGACCAAAACCTAAGATATTATTGCACAAAGGGGATGCCATGGTAGGGTAACTTGGAAGGACAATTTTCCAGCTTATTAAGGGTCCATAGATACCAAGACCACGGTTGCACACGCATGGGAGAAATCTGGAACGAAAACATCATGTTTTTCACTTGGGTTTTGGCTAAAAGAAGCAACGCGTGCGGCTCGACTAGGGTTCGGGCTAGACGTGGTTAGGTGTGAGGAAGAGTCCTAGCATGGCTAGGACTCATGCGCAGCGGCTAGGGAAAAGTTCATGCGAGATAGGACTCTTCCCATGCAAACCGAAGGTAGCAGCTGTGTGAAGGAGTCAAGGATTGGCCAGGGGGTCCAGGATAGTTCTTAGGGTGTTCCAGTGAGGGTCATGAGGGTTTGGGCTCAGGTGGTGGCTCGGGTGAGGATTCCTCGTCTAGTTGTAGCTTTATATTGCATGTCTCGACCGCGGCTAATGATAGAACTGTGGCATGGGCTAGGGGATGGTTAAAGTGGCCAGGGATGGTCAGTGGGGTCCCTAGGTGGTATGGTCAGGGGATGGTTCGAGGTGGCTCGGGTGTGGTTCGAGAAAAAACGTGAATGGCTCGAAGGGAATTAGTAGGGTCGAACTAGGGATAGGAAAAAAAAGGGTTCAAACCATGGTCCACGGGGGTCGGTTCATGGTTCACGATGGTAGTTTAGGTATAAAAAGTCTATGTTTAAAATTTGGTAAGAAAATATTAAAATTTAAATTAATCCGAGAATTAAACGCTTTACGAATTAGTAAATAGAAAATTAAATCGAAAGCCTCGAATTTAAGCTGAATAAAAATATTAGAAATTTAATGTAAGCTTAAATAATTATTTGGGATGGTCTAGAGTCAATTAAAGTAAAAAAAAGTCAAAATCGAGAAATTCTAAGTCTAGGGGTAAAACGATCATTTTACACCTAAAAATTTTAGACGTCTTGACAGTGCCTTGAATGCTGTAAAATATGTGAAAATGGGTATTTTAAATGTTACGAAATTGTATGATGAAAATTTAATGCTAAAAGTTATGTTGCATGCTTGATTTAAAAGAAACATTATGTTTATGTGCATGAATTTTTATAAGTGATGGAAATATGAAAAGTTGAAGTAGGTGAATTGATTGTGACTAATATGATGATATGATGATACGATGGTATGTAAGCCAAGGCTCAGTTGACGGGTAAGAGTGTCGCTGATGTCCCCACCGACCAGTACTGTGGTAATACGTAGATGGATCCATCGACCTTCAGCTAATACGAAAATCACAATTGAGGATCTGAATTCAATAAAAAAGGAATGTATAAGTATATGATGAAAAAGGAAATATGATATGATATGTTGAAAGGAAAAAGTTTAAGTTTATGAATGTTCATTAAAAGTTATGTTAAGTAAAAGTATTTTCGACGTTTCTTGTGAATATATATGTATTATTTGTTATCATGATTAAGGTTTGCTGAGTCAATAATTTCACTAGGTGTGATCGATGCAGGTGAGCATGATATTGATGTTAATGGAGGTCTTGATGGTTGATCTAGTTGGACTGAAGGTGCACACAACCCGAGGACCAACACTAGTTTTCCACATTTAAATTAAGTTTATGATTTAAGTTTACGTTAAAGATTTTTATGACTTATGATGCTTTTGAGAGGTTTTGAGAGGATGTTAGAGTTAGGTTTTCTTTGAAATAATGTTAAGTTTAGGTTTGAAAAACGATTTACGATTTTATGTTTTAAATTACTTTCCTTTGGATTTTAAATATAGTTGGTCGGTTTATTTTTAAAAAGGTGTCAAAATTGTTATATATTTATATATGAATGTATTCGACCGAAGGTAACATAGGATGGAAAAAAAAAGTTAATACTTTTTAAGAAAAACGAGTAGTTGACGTTTCAGTTGTTATCAGAGCGAGGTTCCTGCAAAGGGTTGTGCCACCGTCAGTTCCGGAAAGCCAGTCGTCAAGCCTCAAGTCTGTAAGTTTGATTATTTTACATGATTTTTTTTACGATAGCTGCATATTTACATGGTTTATACGTTTATGTTACATGTTTAATAACTTTTGAGGTTATATGTTATATATGCTTAAAGTTGCTCAAAAAGGGATTAGTATATGTTGCATGATTAGAAACTTAGATTTAAATGCATGTTGGTTATGTTTAGAATTTGGGAAACGTTCAGATATAATGCCTCATAGACGTGCACCTAGTACGGATAGGCAAGCTGAGAATACTGAGGATCATCAAGGGAATGCACCCCCACTTCCTAATGGGTATGCTGCTATTTGTGCACTGGAAGGTTTGGCACGCTTTTGTGAGCAGCAGTTTCAGCAAGCTCCGAGCCCACAACACGACGTTTATTATCAGTTCTGGAGGCTAGGTCCGAAGGAATTTTCTGGCACCACCGACCCGTTTGCTGCTGAGGGTTGGATTCGATCACTTGAGGTGCACTTTCGTTAGCTGAATATGGGAGACGCTGATCGAGTTAGATGTGCTACTTATATGTTTCGAGATGATGCTTGTCTTTGGTGGGAAGGAGCTGAACATGGTGTCAATCTCGCCACACTCACTTGAGAGCAATTCAAGAACATTTTCTATGAGAAATACTTCACTGCTGACGTCTGAGGGCGCTTGAAAAGGTAATTTATGACTCTCCATTAGGGAGACACGACTGTGGCTGAGTTCGTTAGGAGATTTGATAGGGGTTGTCACTTGGTACCCCTTATTGCTAGAGGTTCTGCTGTGAAACTTAGGCACTTTTTGGATGGCTTTCGACCTACTATACTCCGTGATGTGATGTTGATGCGACCGGCGGATTATGCGGCTGCCACTGCATGTGCACTTCAAGCTGAGAAAGCCTTGAGGGACATTGATTTCGAGATGCAGCGCAGGAGGCAGCAACACCAGCAGAGTTATCAATCAAATAGAAGCCATTTGTAGGACCTCTGTTGGAAACGAAATTCCGACGTTTGACAAAATATGAACCAAACTCTAAATTCTGGAGTTTGACAAACTGATCAACTAACCGATACACGCAATTATATTCAGCAACTGGACTTAACAACTGAAATCAGCAGATCTAATAAAGAAAACTGATCAGTTGAAAATCGATCAGTTGATATATTCAGCCGTATGCTTCCTTCAACTAAATATGTCTCGGGAAAGAACATTCAACCGACAAAGAGACATAGCAGATTGCAACTGAATATGAAACGTCGCACTTCAATCAATACAGCTTAGAACAACACATTTCGGCTAAAGCAATTAAGACGCCGCATTACAATAAATGAAGCAAACAATGCCCAAGGAATGATGAAGTGGCAATCAACGGATACAAAGATTCAAATATATCTCAAGTTACCGTTGGAAGGGAAGCTTAAAAATATGACAGAAGAACAGCTGAAAAAATACACAGATCACTCTATTCAAAGCTTGTTGTTACTCTGTCAAAATCTTAGCTCACCCTTACTTGATTTATTCGTAGCAGTCAAGGCTACAATTTGAGCTCACTAGCACTTTGTAATAATCGTTAAATTCGATAGTGCTAAGATCAGTTACGCACTGAGAACATTTTATAATACTAAGAGTTTCAGCTTTTGGCAGTGATAAGTCCAAACTGAAGTGGGTCAGTACAAATATTGTATTCGATCAAAGTCTTTTAGTAGAAATCCTATCCTTCGTATAGAAGGGGTGACGTAGGAGTAATTGAAATCTCCGAACATCCAGAAACAATCCTTGTGTATTTTATTTCAGTTTTGTATTCTATCTTTCAGTCAGTTAATTTCCGCAACTAATTTAGTTTAACTGATTGTCATTGACCAGCAAGATTCCGAGAATCAGTTTCTCACTAAACTGAACTCAAAACTCGAAAAGATCAGTTTTAATTGTGAGTGTTTATTCAACCCCCCCTTCTAAACACTCTTGCTACGTTAATCGATCCTATCACAGAGCCGTTGAATCTTGTTCTTGAATACTTTTGATCTATAAACTTGCTAGCATGACTTCATTCAACAAAATTCCTATGTTCTCTAGAGAAGAATTTGATGATTGGAAAATCAGAATGCAGGCTCATTTAGCTGCACAAGATGATGACATGTGGTATGTCATAACTGATGGAACCCTGAAGATTCTAAAAACAAATACAGCAGTTGCCATAACAGAA
>NW_027358065.1:0-898 GCF_012295235.1 Primulina huaijiensis | reverse complement strand
GAGTCCAAAGATCTGAACCAGATTGAACTTCATGATCTGTTTGCTGATTTAAAGGCTTATGAATTTGAGCTGCAGACCAGAGAAGGAGAACCATCTACCCCTGCAGCCACAACTGCTCTAGCTGCTGTCAGAACAGAACCAATCAGTTCAGTCGAGAAATCTGCTGATCAGTTGAGCAGTGATGCTATGTCATTGTTCATCAAAAAATTTGGAAGGTTCATGAGAAAGAATCAAGGAAACTTCCAGAAGCCATACCAAAGGAACAGTTCCAAAGATGAATCAAATGCCTGCTACAACTGTGGCAAATCAGGCCACTTTATGGCTGATTGTCCTAAACCCAAGAAGGACAGTCAAGGCTCAACTGATAGAAAAAAGAAATGATATGAGCACAAAAGAAGACCCAAGGAAGATAAGAAGTGCTTCAGAAAGAAACATGAGGTACTCTTAGCTGAAGAAAACAAATCTAAATGGGCAGAAACTGACAGTGAGGAGTCAGAACCAGAAAGCTCATGCAGCTCTAGTGATGACGAGGAAGTCAAGTGCTTAATGGCTAATGATGCAGAAGAAGAATCATCTAACCAACAGGTATTTGATTTCAGCTCAACTGATTTCACACGAGAAGAACTCATTCTAACACTACATGACATGGTAAATGAGTCTCAAAAGCTTGCATCATCATTTGAAAAAATCAAAGCAAAGCAAACTGATCCCACAGACAATAAAACCAAAACTGATGAATCAATTGATGGGTTGAGTCTAGAAAGGGAAATTGCTGAGTTAAAAGCAGAGAGAAACAAAAATCAGTCATTAATCCAGAAATTGATTCTTGAAAACTCAAAACAGACTAAGCTCGTTCAGTCTTGGAACAAGTCATCTACTACACTGAATGAGATGCAGA
>NW_027358064.1:0-277 GCF_012295235.1 Primulina huaijiensis | reverse complement strand
TTTTCTACCGCACCTGCGGTGTTGTTACAGTAGGGTCACCACACCTGCGGTCCAAGACATACCGCACCTGGGGTTGAGTGGCAGTACGGTACGTTTTTGGCATACAGATGACACCGCACCAGCGGTACCAGATAGAGCGCACCCGCGGTGTTGTTACATTAGGGTCACCGCACACGCGGTCAAAGACATACCGCACCCGCGGTCGTCGATTCTAGAATTTTGGATTGGATGACGTGAGCTTAGCGCACCCGCGGTCTGAAGGTGAGGGCACCCGCAA
>NW_027358063.1:0-603 GCF_012295235.1 Primulina huaijiensis | reverse complement strand
CTCGAAACATTCAGCGATTTTTGTCGTTGTGAGCCGGTTCTATACAAAAGGGCGTGCAGATTACTCCGGAGACAATTATTTCTACAGTTTTAGACATAATTCACGTAAACGGTCGCGACACGAGGACTTCCCAGGGTGGTCAGCCATCCTAGTGCTGCCCTCGCGCAGGCACGCTTAACTTCGGGGTTCTGATGGGGCGAGAGCAGTGCCGCGCGTTGTCTCTCTCCTCCTGGTCCACACGTGCTCGAGGGATATATGAATAAACAGCCCTCTAAATGTCGGTTGCGATCATACCAGCACTAATGCACCGGATCCCATCAGAGCTCCGAAGTTAAGTGTGCTTGGGCGAGAGCAGTACTAGGATGGGTGATCCCCTGCGAAGTCCTCGTGTTGCACCCTCTTTTCGTTTTTTTCTATTTTTTAATCTTTTTTTTTTACAGATGATTTTCGGCTCCAATCATCTCGATCTCGATCGGGACCGGATAAGACATGTGAAATTGACGTAGCTCGGGCCCTTTTGGATTTGGACAAAATCGTAGGCTAATTTGATTGTACACTGGCCAACGGACGAGACTCATTACCATGCAATGAGCCAGCGAGATT
>NW_027358062.1:0-300 GCF_012295235.1 Primulina huaijiensis | reverse complement strand
GGTAAAACGTTTGACGATTTTATGCTTTAAAATATTTTCCTTTGGTTTTTTCAAGTACTAGTTGGATGTTTTATTTTAAAAATGGGAAAAAAATTTCTAGTACTTTTTAAGAAAATGAATAAGCATACGTTTCACTTTACGTTTATTAGGCGCGAAAAACAAGTTGAGATGCGAAAAACGTCGAGGAACGGAGGACCTCGTTGAATTTCCTTCAAATTTTTCGTGAAACTCCTCTCAAAACGTGGTGTGTGCGCGTGTGGTTTGCTGATGAGAGAGTCCTAGCTTTCCTAGGTATTGTGT
>NW_027358061.1:0-222 GCF_012295235.1 Primulina huaijiensis | reverse complement strand
CCTTGTAAGTCTTCAATTCCTCAGGAGTGCAGCTAGTCGGAGCCTTAACAGGGGGCGAATCAGTAAGTGTATATGCTATCCTTTCCAAATTCAAGACGATTTTCAGGTTTCGTAGCCAAGTGAGGTAATTAGGTCCAGTTAATATGTGTTTGTTGAGTATTCCAGATAGCGGATTGCAAATCGAAGACATTGTCAAATTGTACTGAAAAGTAAGAACAGATA
>NW_027358060.1:0-268 GCF_012295235.1 Primulina huaijiensis | reverse complement strand
ATAATAGTATTTATTATATCGATTAATTCGGTTAGCTGATATCAATATTTTGAAAACCGTAACAGAACCGAATTAACCGAATTTCTGAAATAACCGAACTGAATTTCCCAATTGACTCGGTTTGGTTGGTTAATTCGGTTTAACCGAAATTTTTCTCACCCTTAATAATAATGTGTAATTTATATGTTATCAAGTATAAGTGTCTAATAAATTAAAGATGACAAGGAAAGTAAAAGCATACAGTAGAAATTATTGTCAATTTACATGA
>NW_027358059.1:0-326 GCF_012295235.1 Primulina huaijiensis | reverse complement strand
CACACTCTGGTGCAAGCTCATTAAGCGCCTCTAACAGCCCCTTTTTTCAGTCATTGATGAATGTCCATCTCTCGAATCCGATGTCTTCCAACAACTCACTAATGAACCATCTCCAATTATCAAAATTCTCCACTTGCACCACTGCCATTGATATTGGGAAAACATTTTCATTTCCATCTCTGCCAATAGCTACTAGAAGATGTCCACCTTAATTTGTTTTCAAGAAACATCCATCAAGACCTATAACAGGTCGACAACCAGCTAAAAACCTAGAATTCAATGCTTGAAGACTAAAATACATTCTTTGAAATGTAGGCACAGAAAAT
>NW_027358058.1:0-576 GCF_012295235.1 Primulina huaijiensis | reverse complement strand
CGAAATTTATGTTATGGAAAACCCGTAGAAGGAAATTAAGAATGCCAAAAACATATGGGATAAAGGTAGGAATTTTCGAAATTTTTGGACCAATGTGATATTTTTGGGAAAATTAAGAATTTATTTTGCAATTATTAATGAATTTGAGGACTAGTTTAGCAATAAGCGATAATTTGATGGTTTAATTGGTAGGAATTTTCGATGATTTGGGCTTGTAATAATATTTGGAACCTTAGGATATCTTTGTTATAGTGTTATAAGGAATATTAAGCAAGGATTTTTAAGGATGAATCAATAATAAGCTCGAAAATCTAGACGTTAACGGATGCGTTTGGGATTTTAAGGTTGAAATATGATAAGTTGATGAATATTTTGGGTATAAAATAAGGAAAGTAATATGCGATAAGTATGGTCATCCATCTTTTAATATGAGAATTGTAAGAAAAAATTGAAATTCGAAGTTATAATAGTAATAAGCACTAAGTCATTATGGGTCTTTTTAAGTGCGATTTGCAAATAAGGATCTAGAAAGAAAATTTAATTGTGATCAAGGAGACGTAAGGACATTCTAGAACT
>NW_027358057.1:0-481 GCF_012295235.1 Primulina huaijiensis | reverse complement strand
ACACTCTTTTATTTCGGAGACGTTTGCTAATCACTTGGACGTCAATTCTATTGGACTCGACGTGAGCTATTCAGTGATAGTCCCATCGGGAGAAGAATTATCAGCTACTAACGTGGTCAGGGACATCGATCTAGAACTGCAGGGCCATCTAGTGTATGCCGACCTGATTGTGTTGCCAATGCCAGAGTTTGATATCATTGTGAGAATGAACTGGCTGACGAAGAACAGAGTTCTTATTTATTTTTAGAAAAGGTCGGTGTTGGTAAGACCTTTGGGCTTGGAACTGTTTCTCTTTGAGCCAGATAGATGGAAGAGTTTCCCTCGCATGATCATTTTTTTTGAGCTAGTGTTCTCTAATATAGATCTTCGATCAAGGTATCACCAACTGAAGGTAAAAGATGCAGATGTGCATAAGACAGCCTTCAGAACAAGGTATGAGCACTACGAGTTCTTAGTAATGCCGTTTGGACTGACGAATGCT
>NW_027358056.1:0-866 GCF_012295235.1 Primulina huaijiensis | reverse complement strand
TATTATCTCACTTTCTCCTTCCTTATTTTAATTTAATATTTTCAGTAAATAACATAGATTATGTAGAAACTTTAATTGATCATTTCATTCGTTTTTAGGGTCCTTTAAAAGTATGAAACATCTTATACAGATTATTAAATTGTAATATTGCATCATAAAATCCTTACTAATTTAAGGTCTGGAAAAGTTAACTCAAGAACTCTAATAAGCATAATTAATTTAACATACCTATTCAAAATGTATATACAAAAATTATGAAAATGTTAATTTATACAAAACAACTTCTTGATTTTGTCCAGAATTTCACCATTTAAAACTTAAATGATTTTAAATTGTAACTTTCTTTAAACAATGAACTATTAATTAGAGGTGTTGACGTCCATGAAAATTGAGTCCAAAATAGGTTCTTAAATTTTATTGTTTATTCATTTAATATGGTGTACAAGGTACTAATTTTAAGTTCGTTCTCGTAAACTCCTTGTACCTATGTCATCTTTTTACCAAAACATTTTCATTGTACTATTAGTTAACTTATTTATAACAGTACTGTACAACAACAAAAATCTATTTAAAATTTAGACATTTAGAAAAATTTGCAGGAGTAGGATTTCAAGATACACCCACTGAAGCTAAAAATTATATGTTCATATATTACACACACAATATTATCAACCAAAGAAGACATATTAACGAGGGACAAGAGCATTTACCTTACAAGAAGGCACCTGAAGAGATGGGTAGGAAAAGTTGATTTATTAAGTTTAAATTTTATTATTATTTAAGATGGTTTTGGTTTGCTTCTTTAATTTTTTTTTTTTTTGCCTCCCATCCCCTCCCTTTTATACTCGACGATTGGCAACTTGCTG
>NW_027358055.1:0-1075 GCF_012295235.1 Primulina huaijiensis | reverse complement strand
TATAAAACTACATGCAACAGTGAAAATACTTTTACGTAAAAATAATATTTCATGGCATGCAAACATAAACTTTAACTTTCCTTTTTCCTCAACATGACACAACATAAACATTTTTCATGATCATAAACATTTTTCCTTTTTTTTTTCCTTTTCCTTTGTTGAATTCAGATCGTTAATTGTGACTTTCCTCAAACCTCAAAAAGTCGATGAATTCATCTACATGAAACAGAAGTACTGGGCGGCGGGGGACACCAGCAACTCTCTCACCGGTCATCTGGGCCCTAGCCTATCCTCTTTCGAATAGAAATACGATCGTCGGAGTTCCCTCTGGGGCCTTTTCCTATAAATGGGTTCCATCTGGGGCCTTTTCCCCTCACGATATTCCCATTCTTACCGTTACCTCATATCCTCATATTCGTAATAATGGAAATACGATCGTCGGGCTCCCACTGGGACCGTCGCCCTCACGATATCTCCAACTTTAGTCACAATTACTTCACTTCCTTCAACGTTTACATTCTCATTACTTTAAAAAAATCATGCATAACATATAATTTTGTTTTTGAAACCAAGCATGCAACATGTCTTTTAAATGTCTTCCTTAAATCATAAAAATCAAATAGACATTTAAAAATCATTATTTAATCATGAAAATTTCATAAACTTTTAAAATATATTTAATACCATAAAAACAGTATTTAAGGCACTGCCATGACATTTACTAATTTTTAGGTGTAATAAGACTGTTTTACCCATGGACTTGATATTTTACGTTTTTGATATTTTCTTAATTTCATTGACTCTAACATGTCTCAAATAATTATTTAAGCTTACATGAATTTTCTCATATTTTTATTTGGCTTAAATCGATGACTTTTAATTTATTCTTTAAATATAACATATTAATGCGTTTTAATCCCGAATTAAACCAAACCTTAATTTAAAATTCCCAAATTAAAAACTTAGACTTATAATAATTATTTAAGCTTAAACCTAATTTTTCATAATTTTATAAAGCCTAAACTAGGCGTTTTAATTAATTCGTTAATTCGCGTTTCGTGCGGCGATTAAATCC
>NW_027358054.1:0-247 GCF_012295235.1 Primulina huaijiensis | reverse complement strand
TTCAGTCAGAAATTCACAGGTTTGGTTTAGAGGTTTACCCTATGGTATTGTGAGATACAGGGGAAGGATGTGGGTTCCTAGTGTTGATTCGATCAGAGAGGATATTTTGACAGAGACACATACATATCAGTATTCTATCCACCCAGGAGGTACCAAGATGTACAAGGATTTGCAGATTTTGTATTGGTGGCCAGGAATGAAGCGAGACATTCGTGGATTTGTGTCTGAATGCTTACTAGTCAGCAAG
>NW_027358053.1:4415-24075 GCF_012295235.1 Primulina huaijiensis | reverse complement strand
TTGGGGACCCGAGTGCCAGGAGAGTTTTGACAGGCTGAAGCAGGCATTAACTTCAGCAGTTCTAGCTATGCCATCAGGGCAATGAGAGTTTGTGCTTTATACAAATGCTTCGAAGCTCGATTTGAGTGCAGTTTTAATGCAGCATGATAGGATTATTTCTTACATGTCCAGACAGTTGAAGGTCCATGAAAAAAATTATCCGACTCACGACCTCGAGCTAGCAACAGTGGTTTTTTCCATGAAGATATGGATGCATTATCTGTATGGAGAGAAGCGTAAGATTTTCACTGATCACAAGACCCTGAAGTACTTCTTCACGCAGAAGGAACTGAGCATGAGATAGAGGAGATGGCTGGAATTAGTTAAGGATTATGACTGCGATATTAGCTACCATCCTGGTAAGGCTAATGTGGTTGCGGACGCCCTGACCAGGAAGAATGCAGTGATCGAACAGTTGTCGGTACAGAGACCATTGCAGGCAGAGATTCAGAGATTTGAGCTTGAAGTTTAAGCTATGGGCGATGCCCCTAGTATTTTTACCCTGATAGTGCAGTCGACACTGAGGGACAGGATCCGAGTAGGGCAGACTTCTAACGAGAAATTTCAGAAGTGGAGACAGAGAGATAAGTCTAAGGGCATGAGGTTGTATATAGTTGAGGACGACATAGTCAGATATCGTTACTGATTGTGGGTTCCTAGCAGTGATTTCCTGAGAGCAGATATTATGAGAGAGGCCCAAAGCACCTCGTACTCCAATCATCTAAGGAGTAGGAAGATGTATAAAGATCTGTCGTCTTTGTATTAGTGGTCGGGCATGAAGAGAGATATTTTGTGTTTCGTGTCTGAGTGTTTGATGTGTCAGCAGGTTAAGGCCGAGCATCAGAGACCTGCAGGAAAGCTGAGACTGCTCTCTATTCCCTAGTGGAAATAGGAGAACATCACTATGGATTTTGTGACAGGGCTATCGAGGACCGTTGGAGGGTATAATGTTATTTGGGTGATAGTTGATCGGATGACCAAGTCAGCGCATTTTCTACCGATCCAGAAGACTCTCACCATGACTCAGTACGCAGAGCTGTATATCAGAGAGATAGTCATACTGCATGGGATTCCAGTGTCCATCGTGTCAGAAATGGACCCGAGATTCACGTCTGCGTTCTGGAAGAGTCTGGATCAAGCATTGGGTAACAAACCACTATTCAGTACAGCCTTCCATCCTCAGACCGACGGTGAGCAAGAGAGGGTGATTCAGATCTTGGAAGACCTACTCAGAGCTTGCGTAATCGACTTCCAGGGCAGTTGGGAGCCAAAGTTACCTCTCGTGGTGTTCACGTACAACAATAGTTATCAGAAGTCCATTGGTATGGCTCCATATGAGGCACTATACGGGAGGAAGTGTAGGTCATCAGTGTATTGGGATGAGGTAGAAGAGAGAGTATAGTTGGGGCCAGATATTATCAGCCAGACTACAAAGTTAGTGGTCAAGATCCGAGATAGGATGAAGTCCGCTCAGAGTCGACAGAAGAGTTATGCAGATCAGAGGTGCATGGATCTTGAGTTTGCAGTAGGGGATAATGTATTTGTGAAAGTCGCACCGATGAAGGGTGTGATGAGATTCGGGAAGAAGGGCAAGCTCAGCCCTAGATTCATAGGACCATTCGAGATCCTAGAGAGGGTTGAGACACTAGCTTACAGAGTTACATTACCGCCGAATCTGGCTGGGAGTTCATAATATGTTCCATGTCTCTATGTTGCCGAAGTACATGTCGAATCCTTCGCATGTGCTGAACTATGAGCCACTGCAGCTGACGCCGAGTCTATCTTTAGAGGAGATGCCCACTCAGATATTGGATAGGCAGGAGAGGAGGCTCCGGAACAAGGTGATCCACATGGTCAAAGTCAAGTGGCTGAATCATTCCGAGGAGGAGGAGGCTACTTGGGAGATAGAGACCGAGATAAGGAGTCACTACTCGGAGTTATTCGGTACGTTTTAAATTTCGAGGACGAAATTCTTTTTAAGGGGGGGAATTGTAAGGCCTAGGAAATTCAAACTACGTAACCTGACTGCATCCAATCTAGAGTTTTTACTAAAACATGTGTTTAATTATTTTAATGCATTAAATGCATGTTTATTGCATGAATATGTGCGTTAGTTCATAGTTTATTTAAAGTTTCATGCATTAGGGTTTTAAGTTGTTTTTCGCGCTCGAACGAGGAACAAAGACTGGGGATATTTAAGAAAAAAGTTTTTATTAAATAATTATTTTTAATTATTTAATATATGGTGCAATTAAGTGAGAATTTCGAAAATGGGCCTAGGTTGGATATTTTTACTCGTCGGGTCATATTTTAAACCGGTACGCAAATTTTGGCGAGTCGGGGGACTTTTTGAGGGTTCAGATTGTAAGGTCCTGGAAATTTAATTTACATAAACTAAATGCATGCAATATAGAGTTTTAATTAAAATATATGTTTATTTATTTTTATGCATTTGATGCATAATTATTGCATGATAGGGATTTATTTCATGATGTTTTAAAAATTCATGCATTAGGATTTCTAGAGGTATTTCGCGCTCGAGTTAGGAACGGAGACCGGGGATTTATCAGAAAAATTATTTTTGAAAGGATTAATTTTTACTAATCAATATGGAGTGTTTTTAAGTGTATTTTTCAAAAATAGGCTTTATTGAGTATTTTTACCCGCATAATTTTATTTTTATCCGGTACGCAAAATTTATCGAACCGGAGGACTTTTTGAGGGTTCGGGCAATATTTTCAAAAACTTACCAAAACGATTTATTTTTCGGGAGTGTTTTTGGACTTGATGGGCTTATTTTTAAGCTTAGTGGGCTCAAGATCCTTTTTTTAAATATTTTAAAATATAATTAGGGCCCATTAACATTTTGTTTACTACTTAATTAACACACTATTAACCCTAAATCTAATCCCTCTCAAACCAGCCGCCCAACCCTCCTTCAGCAGCTCATTTTTGTGAGAAGAATACCAACAACCATCGGCCACCCTCTCCCCTTCAAGAAAATATCATCTCCGCTTCCCCGGTGCCTCTCCGACGCACATTTCTTCGAGTTTTCTTGCACATATCCATCAAGGCACGCATGTATTCTTTTTTTTTTTTGTATCATTCACGCCATTATTATGTAAAAATTTGTGTAAGTGCATGGTAATCTCTCGATCTAGTATGGGTGCACGTTTTGATGAAGGTTTGGCATGAAATTTCATTCTTTTTGGTTACATGCTCACGATTTTGAATGCATCTCACGTTCTGATTGTTTTTGGTGCAAATGGCTGATGTTGTAGCATGGTAGGGGCCGAGTCTTGTGCAGATCATGGAGGTCTAGGGTTGTGTTTTGAGCATTTCACGGCTGGTAGCAAGGGCCGTGTGTTTTGTAGTCGCATGGCATGTTTAGTGGCTAGATCGAAAGTTTTGTAGGTGCAGCGGTGCATGGCTCGACCCTGGTCAAGAATCTGACCCACTTGGGTCCGTAACAGGGCTGGGAGAGAGCCGTGAGCTGCTGGTCTTGGTTCGGTAGCATGTCAAAGGGAATAGGCCGAGGGGTGGCTCGGTAGTTTGTTGAGAGATTTCGATTTCCTAGCGTGCGTGTCCAGTGTGCAGGCTGTATAGGGCTCGGGCCGTGGGGTCATTGAGTCCAATAAGGTCCTAGGGTGGTCTAGGGGAGGTTGGTTAGGAGCTGGTCCATTCGGTTTTGAGCTAGGGTCGAAATAATTGGTGGTTCGGTGAGCTAGGGTTTTCGAGGGGCGTTAGTTGTTTATTTTCCAGCAACTTGCAGGGCTGGTTCGAAGGGCTTGTTGGTCTGGTCTTGATGTTCTAAGGGCCTTTAAGATGTGTATAAAGTGTAATAAAAAGTTTGGAAAATTTTGGAGGAGATTCGGGTTGATTCGGATTAAAATCAGGAATCCGGTCCAAGTTTTAAAACGAATCGTTTAATTTTTAAAACGAGCTCGAGTTTATGTCTAAGAATGCTTATAAAAATGTTTTGTAATGATTTCAGGAGTTTGGTAAACTTCGGGGCGAAATTTAGAAGTCCAGGGGTAAAATAGTCATTTTGGGTTTTTAGGGGCAAAATAGTCATTTTGCACCCGGTGTGAGATTTTAGTCCTGGCAGCGCCCTGAGCACAAATTTTTCATTATTTTAAATGTTTATACATCATGTTTATGATTTTTATGTAATTACAAAAATACGGTGCATGCTTGGTTTCAAGGAAAACTTACGTATATTCTTGTTTTTATTAAGTGGTGAACATAATGACACGTTTTGAAGGATGAGATTTGGTTGTGACTAACACGATTATATGAGATATTATGAGCTGAGGCAAAGGCTTAGTGGACGGGTAATGCTGTCGCTGATGTCCCTGTCGTCGGGTACCGCGGTTTATAGATTGATTCATCGAATAGAGCTGATACGAAAGTCACAACTAATGAACTGAATTCAAATAAAAAAAAATGTATACATATATGATGATATGTTGAGACATGATTTGACACGTTATGATTTTATACGAAACATTTATGTTCATGTTTTTGAGCTCATGAAATGTATGTTGGTTACAGTAATTTTTCACTGTTGTGTGCTATGTATATGTATTTTCTATTAACGGTGCATGTGTGTTGAGTCTTTTGACTCACTAGGCGTATTTGATGCAGTGAGCATTTAGATGAGGAGACTAGAGGCGCCGAACTCTGAGTAGGCAGGCCTGGTGGGGCGACACGACCCGAGGTCCACATGTTTTCCGCACATTTATGATTTTTATGAGATTGAGAGGATATGCGTATTTTTTCATATACGCTGATTTATTTCACGGGTAGATGTTAGGATTTTACTTGTTCATGTTTCCGTTATATTTTATTGACAAATACCTATGATTATTTTTAAATAGTATCTTTAGTAGGACTGCATGCATACAAACAATTTAAATGTTTATTTTCGAAAATGTGAGCCTTAAAAAAAAAATTTTCCGCATTTTTAAATAAATAGATATTTCACAGACAATATTTTCAAAAACGTACCTAAATGAAATATTTTTCGGGAGTGTTTTTGGGATTAATGAGATTATTTTATTGCTTAATGAGCTTAAAATCCTTTTTACCCCTTTAATTTTTATTAAAAGCCCATTAATGTGTAATTATATCACTTAATCACCATCCAAAACCCTAACCCTACACACTAATACACGGCCGCCCCTTCCCTAGCAGCAACAGCCTCCCATTCGAAATTTTCAAAAGCCTCACTTCAAGTTTCTCTCAAGTTTTCAAAGAAAAATTCTTCCCCGCCTTTCCGGTGCACGTTCTACGCAAAGATCTTCAAGTTTTCGAGCTTATAAACACAAAGGCGCGCCATGAATCTTATTTTTCTCATCATTCTCAATATTTATGGTTGTTTTGTGTGTGTTTACGTGAGAAATTAATTTATCTTTCATGTGGTATCCTTTTTGCAAAGTTTTGACATTAAACATGCCCATACCTTAATGTAACTCACGTTTTTTTTGTTATCCTTGTGTAAGGGGCTACCGATTTGAGATTGTAGGGGGATGTGTAGGTCGAGAATGAAGGGGATTCAGTGCTGGAGTCGAGGCTTGGTTGGCTTGGGTGAGGGCTGATTGGTTTGTCTTGGAGAACCTAGGGTTGCCGTGGCTAGATTGGGAGAAAAGGATGATGCAGCCGTGCATGGCTTGATTCCAGCCATAGATCTGACCCTATTGCGTCCGTGACATGGCTGGGAAAGGGCCGTGAGCAACTATTCGCTAGTTGGGGAAGATCGAAGGGGTTGAGTGTAGGTGATCCTCATTTTTTTTTGAGTTGTTTAGGCATTTCTGTGATCCTGCGTGCATGGCTGGTGGTTGATGGTCCAAATTGGTTCACATAATGGTGGTCGTGGTCCTAGAGTGTCGAGTTGAGGGCTGGAAACGTCGGTTTTTAGGTTAGGATCGGATATGGGACCGCTTGTGCTCTAGGGTTTCGGGGTATGCACGTATAGAAATTCCAGCAACTTTCAGGCATTGTTCGTAGGTCCTAAGGGGTCTGGAACAAGTGGTTTAGGGGCTGGTCATGTAGGTTCGAGTCATTACAATTGCCATTGAACTTTGACTTTCTCAACGGCAACACAGAATCCAATACTTATGTGACCCTCAATGGTTCAAGAATACAACTAGTCGTGGGTTCACATCTCAATTTGATTCAAAATAACATTTATTCTTATTCAGGCTTATCCTAATTACTCCTATTCTTTTCATCAACACCTTGATCAAGAATATCAGAACTTATTTCTGATAGTACCCATCAGATAATGAAAAAAAACGTCTAATAGCATCGCCTCATGATCCCCTAGATATCAATGATAGTGTCAGGAAGAATCTTAAGTTATGGTTAACGTACAATATGGTCCCTTCAACTCATATATCTCGATAAAATCTACAACCATTGGTATATCGAGAGTTACATATGATTTCGATAACGATGTGATGTATCTTTGAATACTAATAGTGATATGATATGTGGAACTAGGAAAACATCTTTCCATAAAACACATTTCTTGCTCTGTCGAGAGACTCCTTGCATTATTAACTTATAGAACACATATGATATCTTCACCCATAGGCAAATGGTGAATTCCAGACTACAATGCATTTGCTCCTATGTATTTTGAAACTATCCCTCAATGGAGTCGTTAAACGAATCAAAGTACATGCTAGTACGTAGAGCATCTACATTGTCACGGGTCAAAGGACTTATGGTGTACAACCATAACTACGGACTATTCTACTCGATAAATGAGAACCACTTAGATAATTTGAGAGAGGGTTGTTCAGTGCATTATCATATGATCACCCATTTATATGAATGAACATCACAATGCCCTTACCGATGAAACATGACGTTTACATCACAGATGCTCGTCTGAAGCTCGAGCGACATTTATCGTTGTTTTAAGCGGCTGATTCAACTAGGAACCTGTTTAAAATATATGGTACACTTCTTAATGATTTTCATGATCTTATGTCAAGAGTCGGATCTCATGGTACCTTTTATATATTCAAAGACTTTATATACGCAACTTGAATGAGTATATAGATAAAGCGAATGTCATAATTGGATAAAATTGTAAAATATTATTAAAATAAATATTATTTTTACATTAAAGTCAATAAAGCCCAAACCACGCTAGGCACCTTCTCTAAAAAAGAATTTATCAAAAAATTTGTGCAGAATTTGAGTGTGAGAAACTCTACTGTAGAAAGAGGCGGCTTTGCATATCACTCTTCTAATGAAAGGAAGGAAGGGAGAAGGAAGGAAGGGAGAAACCATACGCGATGGTGGAAGTTGAGAAGTATGTGGAAAAAAGCATCGGGCAGTTTTATTATTAATTATTTTACAATCTGGATGTAAAAAAATGATTGATGAGTTTTAGAATATGGAAAATAGTGTAGGATAGATTTTTTGTTAATCACGTTGCAAAAGTTTTCTTATTTACAGAGGTGAGAAAAATGAAGAGGGTATTTTTGGGCTTCGGACATTAATAATCTAGTAACATTCACTGGCCCAATCTTGCTAAGATAATCTTTCCTCCGTTCAAATCAAGAAACAAAATTATTTTATTAATTAATAATAACAATGAATATTCTTTTCATCAAATAGAAAAATATGAGCTTAAAAACTAGAGTTGAGATCGGAAACTGCTGAACAAGTTTTCGGCTTGGGCCAATTGATTAAATATGACGTTGGTTTGGTGACTCGGTCATGTCATGTTCTTTCTGAAACAACCTTGCCCTTCTTTAACCTTCTAGAATGATTTTTAAGTAGGCGTTACTAACACTTCAGGGTCAAAATAATTTAAGCCCTTTAACTTCTTNCTAGCGTGCGTGTCCAGTGTGCAGGCTGTATAGGGCTCGGGCCGTGGGGTCATTGAGTCCAATAAGGTCCTAGGGTGGTCTAGGGGAGGTTGGTTAGGAGCTGGTCCATTCGGTTTTGAGCTAGGGTCGAAATAATTGGTGGTTCGGTGAGCTAGGGTTTTCGAGGGGCGTTAGTTGTTTATTTTCCAGCAACTTGCAGGGCTGGTTCGAAGGGCTTGTTGGTCTGGTCTTGATGTTCTAAGGGCCTTTAAGATGTGTATAAAGTGTAATAAAAAGTTTGGAAAATTTTGGAGGAGATTCGGGTTGATTCGGATTAAAATCAGGAATCCGGTCCAAGTTTTAAAACGAATCGTTTAATTTTTAAAACGAGCTCGAGTTTATGTCTAAGAATGCTTATAAAAATGTTTTGTAATGATTTCAGGAGTTTGGTAAACTTCGGGGCGAAATTTAGAAGTCCAGGGGTAAAATAGTCATTTTGGGTTTTTAGGGGCAAAATAGTCATTTTGCACCCGGTGTGAGATTTTAGTCCTGGCAGCGCCCTGAGCACAAATTTTTCATTATTTTAAATGTTTATACATCATGTTTATGATTTTTATGTAATTACAAAAATACGGTGCATGCTTGGTTTCAAGGAAAACTTACGTATATTCTTGTTTTTATTAAGTGGTGAACATAATGACACGTTTTGAAGGATGAGATTTGGTTGTGACTAACACGATTATATGAGATATTATGAGCTGAGGCAAAGGCTTAGTGGACGGGTAATGCTGTCGCTGATGTCCCTGTCGTCGGGTACCGCGGTTTATAGATTGATTCATCGAATAGAGCTGATACGAAAGTCACAACTAATGAACTGAATTCAAATAAAAAAAAATGTATACATATATGATGATATGTTGAGACATGATTTGACACGTTATGATTTTATACGAAACATTTATGTTCATGTTTTTGAGCTCATGAAATGTATGTTGGTTACAGTAATTTTTCACTGTTGTGTGCTATGTATATGTATTTTCTATTAACGGTGCATGTGTGTTGAGTCTTTTGACTCACTAGGCGTATTTGATGCAGTGAGCATTTAGATGAGGAGACTAGAGGCGCCGAACTCTGAGTAGGCAGGCCTGGTGGGGCGACACGACCCGAGGTCCACATGTTTTCCGCACATTTATGATTTTTATGAGATTGAGAGGATATGCGTATTTTTTCATATACGCTGATTTATTTCACGGGTAGATGTTAGGATTTTACTTGTTCATGTTTCCGTTATATTTTATTGACAAATACCTATGATTATTTTTAAATAGTATCTTTAGTAGGACTGCATGCATACAAACAATTTAAATGTTTATTTTCGAAAATGTGAGCCTTAAAAAAAAAATTTTCCGCATTTTTAAATAAATAGATATTTCACAGACAATATTTTCAAAAACGTACCTAAATGAAATATTTTTCGGGAGTGTTTTTGGGATTAATGAGATTATTTTATTGCTTAATGAGCTTAAAATCCTTTTTACCCCTTTAATTTTTATTAAAAGCCCATTAATGTGTAATTATATCACTTAATCACCATCCAAAACCCTAACCCTACACACTAATACACGGCCGCCCCTTCCCTAGCAGCAACAGCCTCCCATTCGAAATTTTCAAAAGCCTCACTTCAAGTTTCTCTCAAGTTTTCAAAGAAAAATTCTTCCCCGCCTTTCCGGTGCACGTTCTACGCAAAGATCTTCAAGTTTTCGAGCTTATAAACACAAAGGCGCGCCATGAATCTTATTTTTCTCATCATTCTCAATATTTATGGTTGTTTTGTGTGTGTTTACGTGAGAAATTAATTTATCTTTCATGTGGTATCCTTTTTGCAAAGTTTTGACATTAAACATGCCCATACCTTAATGTAACTCACGTTTTTTTTGTTATCCTTGTGTAAGGGGCTACCGATTTGAGATTGTAGGGGGATGTGTAGGTCGAGAATGAAGGGGATTCAGTGCTGGAGTCGAGGCTTGGTTGGCTTGGGTGAGGGCTGATTGGTTTGTCTTGGAGAACCTAGGGTTGCCGTGGCTAGATTGGGAGAAAAGGATGATGCAGCCGTGCATGGCTTGATTCCAGCCATAGATCTGACCCTATTGCGTCCGTGACATGGCTGGGAAAGGGCCGTGAGCAACTATTCGCTAGTTGGGGAAGATCGAAGGGGTTGAGTGTAGGTGATCCTCATTTTTTTTTGAGTTGTTTAGGCATTTCTGTGATCCTGCGTGCATGGCTGGTGGTTGATGGTCCAAATTGGTTCACATAATGGTGGTCGTGGTCCTAGAGTGTCGAGTTGAGGGCTGGAAACGTCGGTTTTTAGGTTAGGATCGGATATGGGACCGCTTGTGCTCTAGGGTTTCGGGGTATGCACGTATAGAAATTCCAGCAACTTTCAGGCATTGTTCGTAGGTCCTAAGGGGTCTGGAACAAGTGGTTTAGGGGCTGGTCATGTAGGTTCGAGTCATTACAATTGCCATTGAACTTTGACTTTCTCAACGGCAACACAGAATCCAATACTTATGTGACCCTCAATGGTTCAAGAATACAACTAGTCGTGGGTTCACATCTCAATTTGATTCAAAATAACATTTATTCTTATTCAGGCTTATCCTAATTACTCCTATTCTTTTCATCAACACCTTGATCAAGAATATCAGAACTTATTTCTGATAGTACCCATCAGATAATGAAAAAAAACGTCTAATAGCATCGCCTCATGATCCCCTAGATATCAATGATAGTGTCAGGAAGAATCTTAAGTTATGGTTAACGTACAATATGGTCCCTTCAACTCATATATCTCGATAAAATCTACAACCATTGGTATATCGAGAGTTACATATGATTTCGATAACGATGTGATGTATCTTTGAATACTAATAGTGATATGATATGTGGAACTAGGAAAACATCTTTCCATAAAACACATTTCTTGCTCTGTCGAGAGACTCCTTGCATTATTAACTTATAGAACACATATGATATCTTCACCCATAGGCAAATGGTGAATTCCAGACTACAATGCATTTGCTCCTATGTATTTTGAAACTATCCCTCAATGGAGTCGTTAAACGAATCAAAGTACATGCTAGTACGTAGAGCATCTACATTGTCACGGGTCAAAGGACTTATGGTGTACAACCATAACTACGGACTATTCTACTCGATAAATGAGAACCACTTAGATAATTTGAGAGAGGGTTGTTCAGTGCATTATCATATGATCACCCATTTATATGAATGAACATCACAATGCCCTTACCGATGAAACATGACGTTTACATCACAGATGCTCGTCTGAAGCTCGAGCGACATTTATCGTTGTTTTAAGCGGCTGATTCAACTAGGAACCTGTTTAAAATATATGGTACACTTCTTAATGATTTTCATGATCTTATGTCAAGAGTCGGATCTCATGGTACCTTTTATATATTCAAAGACTTTATATACGCAACTTGAATGAGTATATAGATAAAGCGAATGTCATAATTGGATAAAATTGTAAAATATTATTAAAATAAATATTATTTTTACATTAAAGTCAATAAAGCCCAAACCACGCTAGGCACCTTCTCTAAAAAAGAATTTATCAAAAAATTTGTGCAGAATTTGAGTGTGAGAAACTCTACTGTAGAAAGAGGCGGCTTTGCATATCACTCTTCTAATGAAAGGAAGGAAGGGAGAAGGAAGGAAGGGAGAAACCATACGCGATGGTGGAAGTTGAGAAGTATGTGGAAAAAAGCATCGGGCAGTTTTATTATTAATTATTTTACAATCTGGATGTAAAAAAATGATTGATGAGTTTTAGAATATGGAAAATAGTGTAGGATAGATTTTTTGTTAATCACGTTGCAAAAGTTTTCTTATTTACAGAGGTGAGAAAAATGAAGAGGGTATTTTTGGGCTTCGGACATTAATAATCTAGTAACATTCACTGGCCCAATCTTGCTAAGATAATCTTTCCTCCGTTCAAATCAAGAAACAAAATTATTTTATTAATTAATAATAACAATGAATATTCTTTTCATCAAATAGAAAAATATGAGCTTAAAAACTAGAGTTGAGATCGGAAACTGCTGAACAAGTTTTCGGCTTGGGCCAATTGATTAAATATGACGTTGGTTTGGTGACTCGGTCATGTCATGTTCTTTCTGAAACAACCTTGCCCTTCTTTAACCTTCTAGAATGATTTTTAAGTAGGCGTTACTAACACTTCAGGGTCAAAATAATTTAAGCCCTTTAACTTCTTATCCATGTTTGCAATTAATTTTTTGGGTCATATGAAACGTATGCATTTGTGTTTTTGGGCGTGTCAGTTGTCTCTCTTGCTTTCTTTTCCTTTGGCTACTAAGATGTTTCAGTTCCCATATTGCCTCTTTTTTGCCCACTTATTTGAGATCGAAACTGCAAATCTATCTGGTAAAAAGACCAAAATAGATTTATATTCCAAGGTCGGTTCTATTTTCCTCAGTTCGTGTGGTGGCGCTCTATTTTAATTGGACTCAAAGTTGGACAGGCCTAAAACTTAATCAAGCTCAGGAAGAGGGTTAGAAAGAGCAAATCAAATAAAAAAGCTAATTAATTCAAAATTTGTTTGAATGGATCAAATGACGTGTAGATAGGAGGAGGTCATGAGAATGAAACATGGGCAGATCGTGAGACGTGTATAGAGTGGAAAAAAAACCGCACAATACATAGAAGAAAAGGAAGGTATCGGCAAAGGTAAAACACACACAATGATAAGTGCAAGTTTTACACGTAAATTACCCAAGGAAGTGGCATGAAAGTTTGTTGATATCGCGCAGATTTACGTGTTTGGTAGTTGTTTATGTAGTTTGTAGGAATCAAGCATGAGCACATAACTTGAAACCAACGAGGAATTGCGGGACAGAAGCACACACGCACCAGCGCAGGCTAATCACTCAAGGGAAGAACCGTGCGTGCGGCCGCGCTCAAGCTCACGTAAACTTGTTGCAATATTTGCTAACTTTAAGTGAACGGTGTCAAGTTTCAGTACTCGGTTAAGCACATATATTGTTTTCACAAAAAATGCTATTTAATAATATATTAATTACCACAATTAGAATAATCAGACTTTATTTGGAAAATTTAATCAAGTGTTGATTGGTAATTATAAACTAAAATGAATTAAATCACACAAACGATTTAAAATCACTGAGAATAAGAATCTAGAAATGTGATTTCACTGGGTCTTCACTGTATTAAATTATCATTGATATCTATATTCATAAATTCAACACGTTTACTACCTAAGAATTATCAAATATTCTTACTCATTTTCCCAAGTGAAACGTGCAAATTAATTATCTAATCGCGATTTCAATATCCTTACTAAAAATCAAACAGTAAATGATTTAAATAACACGATAGTTCTTTTAATGGGTTCGATGGAGTTATAGGGCTTCCAAACTCTATAAACACCAATGATGTATTTTCCTATAGTCATATTCAATATCCTCTTTCCCGAATGATAGATCTCAAATAACTATGATACTCCAATTAGTGATCAAGTAATTGAAAACAATAAAATACGAAAAATATAAATAAACCAAGAAGAAATTTGCATACATAAATCAACAATACATAAATATAGATCCGACCAAGCTATGTCATCCTCTAGATTAAATAAATTAGTTTATGAAGGAAAAACGATAAAACAAATTCATATTTTTTACATCAAACTAATCGCCTAAGAAATAATAAGAAGTATAGAAGATTGAATAAGAGTTTGCGACTCCGTCCCCCGGTAGATGCGCTCTTCCTCTTCACTCTTCATTCTCTCTATTCTTTCGTGTGTATGCGGATCTCTCCTTCGTTCCTAGGGTTTCCATTTTTATACCTACAATCCAACTTCCTAGATCCCATGAAAAAGCCAGTAAATGTCTTGGTCGTGCGCGGCTGATGCGACTTTGATTGTTGCACTCCCAAGAGCAGGTTGTCCACAAGTAGTATAATTCAGTGAGTCCGAATATCGTATCCATAAGAAAGCTAAGGTAATTACAATAAACAATAAATAATGATTAAATAATATGAAACATTGATTATTACCTTTTAATAACATTATTATCATACCAAGATTTTCACCTTTTCATCTCAACTTTGGGAAGTTAGCTACTCATTATTCAAAGTGTAAAACTTTGAATATGAAATTAACATGCTAAATATATTTAAATGAAGAAATAAAGGAAAAAAAGAGAGAAATATTATTAACTCAAGGATTTGTTCATAAAATGAGGTAGATCTCCATACATTACAATGCACCCCTATTTATAGCCAAATTTAGGGAGACAACTAGATATAAAATATTATTTTATACACATAAGTCTTCATTGGTGTTCCAAGACTGTTCCAAAAAATTATGTCATCATACACATCACTTTTGAGAATCTTCCCATCCGATTTTGTTTTTCCACATAAAACAAAACATGTAGATAATTGAGTTGTTTGAATTGTGGTATTTTTTTTTTACATTTACCAAGTAATTTGAGAGATATGGTCAAAATTCTATAGCATGATAAAACTGACACTCTTTTGGTAACTTTATTTGTTGCTTAATTTGATCTCAATTGTGGGAAGATTTTTATCTCATGCTTGCCACCAATATTATAGATATAAAAATCAACTTTCTACATGTCCAAGAATCATCTTAATCTCATTTGCAAAGTCAAGGTTATTCTTGTTTTATCGAACCTATAAAAATAGTAAAAACTTATAATTACACAACAACTTATATTTTATACAATGTATTATAAAACATATAATATTTAAACATTTAATAAAACAAAAACTATAAATTTATATTATAAAACATTTCATTAATGTACAATTTTTTATGTTTATCAATGACTGTACTGAGATGAAAGTAAACAGGCAAGTTTTAGTTGTGTTTTCAATTGGGAAATACATGGATGAGGTGTTATGCGATGTTGCGCCAATGTATGCATGCCATATTTTGTTAGGGAGACCTTGGCAATACGATAGGAAAGTGACTCATGATGGGTTCAAGAATATGTATTCTTTTGTATTAAAGAAGGAACCCGTTTTATTGATTCCCTTGTTCCCAAAGCAGGTGTTGGAGGACCAATTGAAAAAAAAAGAGAGAGATGAGGTCGAAAAAACAGAGTGAACAAAAAAGTGAGATGATCTTTGAGAGAGAAAACAAAATAGCTGAAAAAAAGAGTGATCAAAAGAATGAGACGGCCATACAAATGAAAAAAGAAGAAAAAGAAAAGGAGGCCAATGAAAAAGAAAAGAAAAATGAATTGAAGGCCCAAAAGAGTGAGGTTGAGGGTTACTTGTTTTTGCATAAACCCCTTCGAGTGCCTTTGTACAAAGAAGTTTATTCTCATTGTGATGATATAGCCAGTTCAATCCCGAGTATCGTTATTTCTTCTTTGCAGGATTCTGATGATGTCATGATGAGGAGGAGAGCAAGTGTTGATGTTGTGAGAATGCAATTGGATGATCCATATGACGATGAGAGCAATCACAATGATGTAAGAGTAGTTGTCACCACAATGACTATGAGGTGTGACTTTCTTCATTACCTTAATTCCTTGTTTTGTTGTTTTCAAGAGTTTAGGGAACATGCTGCAAATGTGGTAGTTGTGAGGCCTAATTTAAGTTTTATTCTTGTCTCAAATTATTATGGATTCCAGAGTAGTGAGATATTGCACGTACCTATTGAGATTTTTGATTTCTCACGAGTTTCTCAATTGGTGAGATGTCGTAGTGACAATGGTTTGTATGAATTCGACTTAGATTCCTATGATGAGATAAGAGATTGCATGGATAGTACATGTGACGTGTCTTATTTGCATGATTTATATTGTTTTGGTGATGGTTTTGAGAGACTGATGGTTGGATATGATGATTTCTTTGTTCATGATAAATATATGTTTAAAGAGAATAAAATTTTCAGTCTACATCCAATGCATGAGTTGTTATTTGTTTTTGAGTCACGTAATATTAGTTTGATTTGTAGATATGAAGTAACTAGAGTAATAGATATGATGGATGAATTTTTACTATGGTTGTATACGAAGAGGTATGTTAAATGGAGTAGTGAATGAGGCATTGCATATAGGAAAAAGACATCTAAGCTTGATTCTTATGTGTTACATGAAGTAATCCTTATTCCAAGTGAGCTATGGTCGTACACATGTATGGATTTTATTTTTGTGTTAAATAGGTTTAAGAAGGGGATGAACTTAATTTTTATGATGCTTAATGAGATTCTATTATTGTCATTTTGTATCATTTGTTATTTATCGTTTGGTGCAATAGATGAATACATAGAAAAGACATTTGTGAAGTTGGGATTTTCAGTGCTGATGGAGCGAGCAAATTATAGTTCCTAAAATCTTGAGTTTTAAGGTAAGCATGTTGATAATATAATCTTTGTTATTACTAACTTGCTTCGTTTTTGTGTAGGTAGCCAAGATTTGAGGACAAATCTTTTTGAAAAATAGGAGTATGATATGAATCTGATCGAGTGTTGTGTGCTAATGGTTGGAAAGAGATTCTAAGAAGTATTGTATGGAATCATAAGCGATCGAGAAGAACTTGCAAGCAAGGTTCCAAGCCTCCAGGGAGTCGTGATGCATGAGAGTGAGTTTGGAGTCCATATGAATGTTATTCAATTGTTCAGCAATCTAGAAGGATTAGCGTGCAGCATCAAGGAAGAAGCGCCACAGTGCTAAGGAGGAGCAGTTCACCACAGCGCTGAGTCTGCCGAAGCAGGTAGCGCCTAGGCGCTACAAACAAACGCCAGAGAGCTGGTTCTACCGAAACACTTGCGCCTACGTGCTACTTGACCAGCGCCGCAGTTGTACCTAATTTAGAGTCCTAGATTATTTTAGAACTTATTTTTCAGTATCTTTGTATATGTAAACAATATATGGACGAAATTTGACACATTATTCAGATTATATTCAGTTTATACAAAATATTTTGAGTTTTCTCTCAAACTTTTTCAAGGCTTTGCTTTGTTCATCGAAATCAAACTTATCAAATATATAATATTTGTGACGTTTGTCAATTGTTTTTGCATAGATTGTCAAATACGAGTTCTTTGAAGGTTCGTCTGAATTTCTAGTGTTTCATATCATGAATATTTGTTGCTAAGTTTTTCGTCGCTTAGAGGTGAATATCACAAATCGTTACTGATACGAATTCTCGTACTGATAAATAGCAAACACGATTAAAAGCGAATCGCGCCCTCTATTCAATAACGAGCAAGGATCGATGTGTTGTCCCGATCTTTTGAATCAAGTGTGTGTGATTTTCACCTCTAAACTATGAAAAGTTTAGCAACAAATAATCACGGAAAATAAACAACCGAAATTATAACGAACCTTCAAAGAACAAGCCCTTGACAATCCGCACAAGAACGATCGACAAACGCCACAAAGTTAAAACTTTGATAAGTTTGATTTTGATTACAAAGCAAAGCTTTGAAAAAGTTTGAGAGGAAAACTCAAAGTTTGATAAACTCAATAATAATAATGTGAATAATTTTTCGTTCAAACATGTTTTAATAAACAAAAGATATCTCAAATCTAGTCTCCAAAAAAATTAAAACTCTAGAAAGGAAACAAATCCGCGCAGAAAACACAGGACACGGACCCCGTGTTGACCTCCGTGTACGGGTCCGTGTTCGCTCGGGAGAATCAACTTCAGCTGGAAACAAGGAGCACGGACCCCGTGTCCACCTCCGTGTACGGGTCCGTTTACGCACTGTATGAGGACACGGACCCCGTGTACTGATCCGTGCTCGGGTCCGTGTCGGCACGCAAATTCTTCATCTGCGGCTGTAAAGGGCACGGACCCCGTGTGCAGGTCCGTGTAGACATCCGTGTAGTCTCGGCCGTATTCAACAATGCTTGAATAATATTCCTTTGGTCTCCAAATGTGCTCCCATGCATCACGACCGCTTCATGCTTGCTCATGACTCCCTGTAGTGCCTCCTTGAACTTCTTTAGTCGTCCCCTCGTTACTGGTCCCTCCGGCAACTGGAAAGGCTCCCATGCTTTCCTTGGAGCTTGACCACCCGTGTTCGCATCATCCTCCCCTTCTTGAAAAGGATTTGTCCTCAACTCTTGCTCATCACCTACATCAAACGATGACAAATCACTAACATTGAAAGTGGAACTCACATTGTACTCACTTGGTACGTCGAGTTTGTAGGCGTTGTCATTGATCCTCTCAAGAACTTGGAATGGTCCATCGCCCCTGGGTAATAGCTTCGAACGTCGCTTCTCAGGAAACCTTTCTTTCCTCAAGTGTAGCCACACCCGATCTCCTTTCTCAAATATCACCTTCTTCTTCCCTTTGTTGGCTTGCTTGGCATATTGCGCATTTCTCTTCTCAATGTTGGCCTTGGCCTTTTCATGCAAACCCCTAACAAATTCAGCCTTCTTTTTGCCATCCATGTTTAACCTTTCACTCACAGGCAAAGACATCAAATCCAACGGAGTCAAAGGATTAAAACCATATACAATTTCAAAGGGCGAATAATTTGTAGTAGAATGCACGCTACGATTATAAGCAAACTCAACAAATGGCAAACAATTTTCCCAATTCTTCAAGTTCTTTTTAAGAATAGCACGCAAAAGTGTTCCTAATGTCCTATTGACAACTTAAGTTTGTCCATCCGTTTGAGGATGACAAGTAGTAGAAAAAAACAATTTAGTGCCAAGTTTAGCCCACAATGTTTTCCAAAAGTAAATCAAGAATTTAACATCACGATCAGACACAATAGTCCTAGGCATGCCATGCAACCTAACGACTTCTCTAAAGAACAAATCCGCAATGTTTGAAGCATCATCAGTTTTATGACAAGCTATAAAATGTGCCATTTTAGAGAATCTATCAACAACAACAAATATTGAATCCCTCCCCTTCTTAGTCCTAGACAACTCCAAAATAAAGTCCATAGAAATGTCAATCCGAGGCTCACTAGGAACAGGAAGTGATGTATACAATCCATGTGGTTGTGTTTTAGACTTAGCTTGCCTAAAATTTATGCACTTTTCACAAACACGCTCAACATCACGTTTCATATGTAGCCAATAGAAATGTCCATGCAATGCACTTAAAGTTTTAGCCACACCAAAATGTCCCATTAAACCACCCCCATGTGTCTCCCTAACAAGTAATTCACGAATTGAAGATTTAGGGATGCACAACTTATCTTCTCTAAATAAGAAACCATGATGCAAATAAAATTTATCATGTGGACCATGCATACATGTTTCAAACACACCTTTAAAATCCTCATCTAGTACATATAATTCTTTCACATGCTCAAATCCCAAAATTTTTGATTCCAAGGTAGAGATTAGTACGTACCTCCGTGATAGTGCGTCGGCCACTACATTTTCCTTACCTTGTTTGTACTTGATGATGTAGGGGAATGTCTCTATAAATGCCACCCACTTTGCATGCCGCTTGTTCAGCTTTTGTTGCCCCTTGAGGTGCTTTAGAGACTCATGATCCGTATGAATCACAAACTCCTTAGGCCTCAAGTAGTGCTGCCACGTCTCTAGAGTCCTCACAAGTGCGTAGAACTCTTTATCATACGTGGGATAGTTCAGCGCTGCTCCATTGAGCTTCTCACTAAAGTACGCCACCGGCCGTCCTCCCTGCATCAACACTCCACCAATACCTACACCTGAAGCATCACATTCAATCTCAAAAGTATTAGCAAAATCAGGTAAAAC
>NW_027358053.1:0-3367 GCF_012295235.1 Primulina huaijiensis | reverse complement strand
AAATGGTCCTCCAACACTTGCTTTGGGGACAAAGGAAGTAATACAATGGATTCCTTCTTCAATACAAATGAATACCTATTCTTGTACCCATCATGTGTCACTCGCCTATCATATTGCCACGGTCTACCCAACAAGATATGACAAGCATGCATCGGTACCACATCACACAAGACCTCATCCACATATTTCCCAATAGAAAAAGGCACTAGCACTTGTTTGTTAACCTTCACTTCCGCACAATCATTCAACCATTGAAGCCTATATGGTTGAGGGTACTTCAATGTAGGTAACCCCAGTTTCTCCACCATTTCAACACTAGCCACATTAGTACAACTCCCCCCATCTATGATTAGATTGCAAACCTTTTGGTTTACAAAACACCTAGTATGGAACAAGTTCTCCCTTTGGTTAGTCTCCTCCTCCTTGACTTGGGCACTCATGATACGCCTAGTCACTAGTGCTTCACCTACAACCGCCTCATATCCCTCATCAGGATCCTCTAACGCAGGCATCTCATCTTCATCACCCTCACTATGAGACTCATTCTCACCATAGTCATTTAGAATCATTACCCTTTTATTAGGACATTCACTAGAAATATGACCTAACCCTTGACACCTAAAACATTTAACATCTCTAGATCGATTAGAAGGAGTTTCAGATTTACTTTGCACTCCTTGTTTAGGCGCCTCTTGTTTGATCTCAAATTTGGGCTTGGTCACCGCCTTGTTCTCCTCACGTTTCACCACATTTGATCGCCATGAAGATGATGAACCCCCAGTTGGATTGGTGCGGCCAACTCCACGCCTTTTGAGTTGTTGCTCCACTTTTATGGCCATTTGCACCATTTCGTCTAGATCCAAGTAGTGCCGAAGCTCCACTTGATCTTGAATTTCCCTGTTCAAAACACAAAGAAAACGAGTCATCGTCGCCTCACTATCTTCCTCAATATTCGCCCTAATCATGACTACCTCCATCTCCTTATAGTAGTCCTCAACACTCTTCACCCCTTGCCTCAAAGTTTGTAGCCTCTTAAACATCTCCCTATAGTAGTGGTTGGGCACACACCTCTTTCTCATATCCCTCTTCATCTCATCCCAAGATTCAATGGGTCTCTCATTATCACTCCTCCTAGTGGTCACTAATTGATCCCACCAAATGAGCGCATAGTCTAGAAATTCGACCACTGCCAACCTAACCTTCTTTTGTTCGGAGTAGTGATGACATTCAAACACAAACTCTACCCTCTTTTCCCATTCTAAGTATGCCTCCGCGTCAGATTTCCCATGGAACGAAGGAATCTTCATCTTAATACTACCCATATTACCATCCTCCATATTCCCGTCATTGTATCTACCCCGTGTGGCTTCTCTCCTTCCTCTACCAAATCCTGTACCTCTTCCATTCCTACCCCAATTTTCACTTTGGCTCTCCTCTTCTCCTCCCAAATCGTACTCTTCATCTTCTTCTCCTCTACCCAAATCCTTAGGCTTAGATTTAGCTCCACTAGTACTAACTTCAAGCCTACTCATCCTCTCGTGCAATGGCTCCAACTCGACTCTCATCATCCTACTAAAATGTCCAAACAACACCTCCATTTGAACCTTAGACAACCCCGAGTTTGAACTATCTCCTACCTCCTTCTCCATTTAATTTCAGATTTGTACCTGCAATAAAACGTTAGTAGAAAACAAAATATGCCTCACCCAAATTCTCACGGTCACTCCAAAGAAAATCACTCGTCTCTCCTCTCGTATTTTTTTTGCTCACAACAAATACTCACTGTTCACTCCAAAGAAAATTCACTCGCACTCAAGTATTTTCACTCAAATTTGATAGTATTCTCGGAAGTGTGCTCAAGCTTTGTATTTGTATATCAAACAATCAAGTTCAACTTGTGAACAAATGTGATCGACTCACTTAGACTGCGTAGACAAGCAATTTGAAGGTAAATATATATATATATATTTTGACTGTGTGAGGCACTTGTATATGACTCACAAAAAAGAATAGAACAAAATATCAAAAATAAATAATGGTGAATTTTCGGATTTTTGGTACTCTTTTTTTTTTTTTTCTTTAAATTTTCGAAATTCTTATAGTAAAAAAAAAAAAAAAGAACCAAAAATCCGAAAATTCACCATTATTTATTTTTAATATTTTGTTCTATTCTTTTTTGTTAGTCATATACAAGTGCCTCACACAGTCAAAATATATATATATATTTTTTGACTGTGTAAGGCACTTGTATATGACTAACAAAAAAGAATAGAAAAAAATATCAAAAAAAAATAATGGTGAATTTTCGGATTTTTCGTACTCTTTTTTTTTTTTACTCTAAGAATTTCAAAAATTCAAAGAAAAAAAAATAAAAAAAACAAAAAATTCTGTGTATAACCGATTCACGAACGACGAAGAATGAAAGAACAAAACAGATATGAAAGCGGAACTAAAGGATAATTAGATCTGATAATAGGACGAAGGATAAACTTACTTGAATACAATTAACAAAAAGCTCTGATACCAAATTATACGAATCCTCGTACGGATAAAAAGCAAACACGATTAAAATCGAATTGCGCCCTTTATTCAATAACGAGCAAGGATCGATGTGTTGTCCCGATCTTTTGAATCAAATGTGTGTGTGATTTTCACCTCTAAACTATGAAAAGTTTAGCAACAAATAATCACGGAAAATAAACAACCGAAATTATAACGAACCTTCAAAGAACAAGCCCTTGACAATCCGCACAAGAACGATCGACAAACGCCACAAAGTTAAAATTTTGATAAGTTTGATTTTGATTACAAAGCAAAGCTTTGAAAAAGTTTGCGGGGAAAACTCAAAGTTTGATAAACTCAATAATACTAATGTGAATAATTTTTCGTACAAACATGTTATAATAAACAAAAGATATCTCAAATCTAATCTCCAAAAAAATTAAAACTCTAGGAAGGAAACAAATCCACGCAGAAAACACAGGACACGGACCTCGTGTTGACCTCCGTGTACGGGTCCGTGTTCGCTCGAGAGAATCAACTTTAGCTAGAAACAAGGAGCACGGACCCCGTGTACTGATCCGTGCTCGGGTCCGTGTCGGCACGCAAATTCTTCATCCTCGGCTGTAAAGGGCACGGCCCCCGTGTGCAGGTCTGTGTAGACATCCGTGTAGTCCCGGCCGTACTCAGCAATGCTTGAAAAATATTCCTTTGGTCTCCAAACGTGCTCCCATGCATCAGGACCCCTTCATGCTTGCTCATGACTCCCTGTAGTGCCTCCTTGAACTTCTTTAGTCGTCCACTCGTTACTGGTCCCTCCGGGAACTGCAAAGGATCCCATGCTTTCCTTGGAGCTTGACCACCCGTG
>NW_027358052.1:0-859 GCF_012295235.1 Primulina huaijiensis | reverse complement strand
CCAGACGATTATTCACATACAGACCATTGTCACGAACCTGATACTCGGATCGATGTCCTACTCTGACCATCGTTATCGAATTTTTTTTTTCATTTTGATCACCTTCCAGAGCTTCTTTAATCCTCAAAATCAGCTCTGGTTTGACTTGAACCATATATAATCTCAATGGTCTACCATCTGTCTCAAATACCAATCCAGACAAACAAACTGAATTCACAGTCTTCTGACTACACAAACGAAGCATTCCTTGGCGCCAACTGTGTAATCGGTTTGGCAACACTCGAGAATTCGGCCAAACCCATAAAACTACGAATCTCTGGCACAGATGTTGGTCGCGGCCAAGAAATCACGGCCTTAACCGTGCTAGGATCAACTGATATACTATCTCCGGTTATAATAGGACCCAAAAATATCATCTGTCTCAACCAGAACTTACATTTCGACAGTTTAACCGATAATTTCTCAGTCCTCAGCTTTCGCAACACAGTTCTCAAATTCTCGGCATGATCCATCATCGAGATATTTCTGGAACACACGGTTCATCAGACCCATAAACACAGCAAGAGCATTCGTCAAACCAGACGGAAGGACAATAAACTCATAATGTCCATACCTGGTTCTGAATGCTGTCTTCGAGATATCAGAATCTCTGACCCTCAGCTGATGATATCCAGATCTCAGATTGATCTTGGAATAAATAGAGGAATCCTGCAACTGATCAACAAATCATCTATATGAGGCAAGGAATATTTGTTCTTTATCGTCGCCTTGTTCAGTTGCCGGTAGTCAATGCAAAATGTCATTGAACCGTCTTTCTTCCTCACACACAGTCATTGGCGCACCCCAAGGAGAAACACTC
>NW_027358051.1:0-304 GCF_012295235.1 Primulina huaijiensis | reverse complement strand
TAAATTTCTCTCCCACTATTTTGACATTTCCACCACTCTCTGATGGAAAAGGCAAACCGTATTTCTTTAATGGGCACGTAGAGTCCAATTAGCCAATTATAATCCCGGATAATATCAACCGATTGTAATTTTAAAAAGTAGAATTCAATTACGTCCCTATGCAACCTCCGCGTGTTTCGCCTCACGTTTAATTAGGACCCAATAATATGACGCCGTTTATTTTCACGTGTCAAACCGACCCATCAATATTGATTTGTAGTAGACGGTCACCATGATTTCTCCCAATAATATGAGCCAAAGTCAT
>NW_027358050.1:0-201 GCF_012295235.1 Primulina huaijiensis | reverse complement strand
ACTTATGTAAATTATGATTTATGCATTGATAAAATCCATAATTTGATTGATTTTTATGTATACGCAATGTTATCATATATATAATTTGTTTCTTCATTTCGTTCTATATATTGTCCTCTTTATAATTCATTATATAACATAAAATCAACGGCTTGGATTTTAATTTGGGAAAAAATTTTGAAAGTAAGTTATATAAGTTTT
>NW_027358049.1:0-217 GCF_012295235.1 Primulina huaijiensis | reverse complement strand
ATGTGAACATGGACATGTTGATGATTATATGAAAATATTTATGTTGAAGTTTATGCATCTTCATGAAATGTTATTTTAACTATAAGTATTTTTCACTGTTGTATGTGATATGTATATGTATTATGTTGTTATCAAGATTATGGTGTGTTGATTCTTTAGACTCACGATGTGCGATTGATGCAGGTAAGTTGGATAATAATGATATTGGAGGTCTTGA
>NW_027358048.1:0-459 GCF_012295235.1 Primulina huaijiensis | reverse complement strand
AACTCGAAAAGATCAGTTTTAATTGTGAGTGTTTATTCAACCCCCATTCTAAACACTATTGCTACGTTAATCGATGTGAGAACCGAAAATCTCACACTAATGTAATTAATATTTGCAAGGAAATTGTAAGACTTGATTATTTTAATAAATACCAAGATATACATATGAAGAGATATTTAATTGTTGGAGTCTTGGTCACCAAGTAAAGAATACCTACAATATGGCATGCATATTTTCGAAAATATGCAAGGGAATATACAAGATTTTTGTGAGGATTAGATGCTTGGTTATTTGGAAGGAGATCATCAAAACTTTGCACCAAAACCGTTGGATCTAGCCACCATATTCTCAAGCCAAATCAAGGGCCATGAGATCAAGAAATCTCACTAATTAGGGAACCATATTTTTGAAATCAAGCAAGGGGATTAGAGCCAAATTTTGAGAGATTTGGAGCAACTT
>NW_027358047.1:0-501 GCF_012295235.1 Primulina huaijiensis | reverse complement strand
ATAATTATTTGGGACATTTTAGAGTCAAAGAAATCAAGAAAAAGTATAAAAAAAAAAAAGAAAAATGTCACGTCCAAAGGAAAAACGGTCTTGTTACACCGGAAAATTTGTAAATGTCATGAGAGTGCTCTAATTACTGTTTTATATTCTAATATGATTATTTCACATACTTATGAATTTTTATATGTCAAAATATGATTTTTAAATGTTCATGAATTATTAAGGTTTAAATTGGACATTTAAAAGATATGTTGCATGCTTGTTTTCAAAATAAGATGATATCATATGCATGTTTTTATTAAGTGATGGAAAATACGACATGTTGAAGGACGTGAAGGGATTGTGACTAAATATGTGATATGTTGAAAATATCGTGAGGGTTATGGTCCCAGTGGGAGCCCGACGATCGTGTTTTCTTTGATACGGATACGAATACGAATACGAATACGGATACGAATATGTTAATATGTTGGCCATGGCTCAGTTGACCGGTGAGAGTGT
>NW_027358046.1:0-1203 GCF_012295235.1 Primulina huaijiensis | reverse complement strand
GGGCCAAGTTCCAGGACGTTTTTGGAGCGGGCCAGGGCTGGTTTTTGGGCTGGGTTTGGTCAAGAGGGTCCCTAGGTGGGTTGGCTAGGTTTTGGCTCAAGGTGGCTCGAGCGTGGCTCGAGTAAATTAGGAGATAGCTCGGTGCGTTCAATAAGGTGTCAAAACAAAAATTAAAAGGCCAAAAATGAATCTAAGGGTCCACGTGGGTTGCTCATGACTTGGAAGGGTAGAATAAATACTAAAAATGTTATGTTTAAAATTTGGGATCAAAATAATGAGTTTTGGATTTATTCGGGATTCAATCGCCACACGAAACGCTAATTAACGAGTTAATGGAAACGCCTAATTTTAAGCTTTATAAAATTATGAAAAATTAGGTTTAAGCTTAAATAATTATTATAAGTCTAAGTTTTTAATTTGGGAATTTTATATTAAGGTTTGGTTTAATTCGGGATTAAAACGCATTAATATATCTTATTTAAAGATTAATTTAAAAGTCATTGATTTAAGCTAAATAAAAATATGAGAAAATTCATGTAAGCTTAAATAATTATTTAGAATAATCCCATGTCATTAAAAGATAAATTCGAGAATTTTTACGTCCATGGACAAAACAGTCTTTTTACACTTAAGAAAATACGAAAATGCTTGGCAGCATCTCGAAGGATCATAACGCATGTTAAATGATATTATATAATTTAAAATGATGATTTTGATGATAATATGTATTTTTACGATTTATGGTAAAGCTGTGCAATTTTTACTGTTTAAAATGCTATTTTTGGAAAACTATGTTATTTTATGATTTTAAAAGAAATAGAAAAATATTTTGAGGAATGTGAATTGACTGTGACAAATGATATGATATATGATGTATGATTTTGTGGAGATGACGTGAGGGCCAAGGCCCCAGAGGGAACCCATATTCGGGCCAAGGCCCCAGAGGGACCCCGTTTACGGGCCAAGGCCCCAGAGGGACCCCGTCTATGGGAAAAGGCCCTCGAGGGATCCCGACGATCGTATTTCCATAGTGGAGCCTAGTGCCCACCTCCATGGACCATGTGGAGCTATGACTGCAGTCGACCAAATGATAAAAGCTAGTCACTTTCAATGATCAAATTTCACCCAAAATAATATATGATTGAAAGCTTATGATATAAATGATTTTACGATTTATGATTCAATTACGCTTAAATGATTTTA
>NW_027358045.1:0-407 GCF_012295235.1 Primulina huaijiensis | reverse complement strand
TGGTGTGACCATGACTTGAAAGCCAAAGTGTTATATGCAGGCTTCCATGAATGATGAGAAGTCGGTTCTTTATGTAGGTTCTTCATCTGGTACGGAGATTGGTCCACATGAGAAGGGAAAGAAGCGTTCTTTCCAACATCCCAAGAAGAACGTGCCCTTGAAGAGGCAAATTCCGAATCTTGTTGGGGCAGCTACACCAGTTAAAACTGACAAGACTGTTGACATCTATCATCACTGCAAGAAGTTTGGACGTTGGAGGCGTAACTGCAGTGAATATCTTGCCCAGAAAGGTTCTGGAAATGGTATGTTATATATCAAAGTAAACATTTCAATTAACTCTACTTCTTAAGTATTAGATACCAGCTGTGGCTCACATCTCTGTAATAAGTTGCAGGTGATGGGAAGAA
>NW_027358044.1:0-303 GCF_012295235.1 Primulina huaijiensis | reverse complement strand
TGGTCCGTTTCTTTAATATTTTCATGGGGAAATTGCATATACTACCTCGTAATATCCCGAGTTGGCATAAATCTCCTCGTGAAAAATTTATCATCTTAAAACTCCCTGTGTTTTTTAATGTCCAGCTTATGCCCCTCGCCAGTATGGTTTATACAACACGCGCATAAAATTGCGAATTGTCATTGTTTTATGAGTTTTTTTTGTCTAAAATGCCCTCCTTCGGTATAGAAATAGAAGACCTCTTCTTCTTCATTTCGTGACTTTTGCATTTTCCCATTTTAAAAACCCTAGATTGATCCAAAA
>NW_027358043.1:0-570 GCF_012295235.1 Primulina huaijiensis | reverse complement strand
GCAACATGTTTCTTCTAGCTTTACAATCAAATAATATATGATCGATCGTTTTTCGCTTTACCAAAAGCTATAACTGATGGTAACTATGCAAGTAAAATTTTTAAATCATACAACAGCTCAAGTGCCTACCCACCGTGGATAATTATTGTACCAAACAATCTATCTCATAATAATTGCATCAATTGCAATCAACGAAAATCAAAGTCGCGATCTTGACTCTGATACCAATTGTTAGCTCAAGTGTTTACTATTTTATCAAAACCTATAGATTATGGTAACAATGCAAATCAAATATTTTAAATAGTACAACATCTCAAGCACAACATTTTAATTACTCTAGATAACATGAAAGTTGAATTAATACATTCATATTTATCATTAAAGCTTATTATTTAATTTTAATAGATTTAACATGTTTATCCACTAAAAATATTGAAAGATTGTTTATACAATTTAATAAAAAAAGTCAAAGTACATCATTTTATGATTCTGAATAACGATCACATTATTATTACGTTACAATGTTAATAAATTATTATTTTTAGTTTATCATCATAGTCTTTACCTCAA
>NW_027358042.1:0-225 GCF_012295235.1 Primulina huaijiensis | reverse complement strand
TGGGTTGGGCCAACCTAAGGTCTACCGGTTGTTATGCCAATAGCAACGTCGGACAGCTAAGTTGGTATGGAAGAACTTCTGCGCAGTGGCAAATCCTTATCTATACAAGTTCTCGGATGCCTTGTCTTTTTCCTGGAATTCCATACCCGTGGAAAAGACTGGTTATGTTTATATGCCTGAAAGGTAAATCCTGCAAATAAATGTTTTGGCAAGGAATTGGTTGGC
>NW_027358041.1:0-216 GCF_012295235.1 Primulina huaijiensis | reverse complement strand
CAACGGATACAAAGATTCAAACATATCTCAAGTTACCATTGGAAGCAAAGCTTATAAATATGACAGAAGAACAGCTGAGGGAGAACACACAGATCACTCTATTCAAAGCTTGCTGTTACTCTGTCAAAATCTCAGCTCACCCTTACTTGATTTATCCATAGCAGTTAAGGATACAATCTGAGCTCATTAGCACTTTGTAATAATCGTTAAATTCGA
>NW_027358040.1:0-800 GCF_012295235.1 Primulina huaijiensis | reverse complement strand
GTTGAGATGGAAATTTTCCTTTTTCATGTATATTAAGTGCAAATGATGATTATTTTGGTTATTTTGAAGATGTTGTTGTGAAGGTTGTGCATTATTATCATTCTTCCAACTAAAATTAAGATGATTTTTCCATCCTAGATTATATGATTGTGAAAAGGATCTAACCTTGGTTTTTTATAATTGTTAACATAATTTGCTTGTTCATGGAAACATTCTTTAAATGAAGGTAATGTTGGACAATCTTTTGTAGAATGGTCAAGTGTATCACATATATGACAAACAATTTCTTGAATACTTTTTAATTGACCACTCTTTTTCATTTCTAATGACTCAATTTTTCTTGCCAAGTATGCAAGTTTAGCATGTATATCTATATCATCTTCAAGATTATAGATACTACCCCCATTTGTTGAATTATTGATTTTAGTTGTTGGTGGTTCTATTGTGCCTATATTATCCCAATTTTGAGCATTATCTGCTAATGAATCCAAATATTCCATAGATTCATTTGGCTTTTTATCTTCAAATGTTCCATTACACATAAATTCTATCATTTGACTATCTTTAGGCATTAGAACTTCGTAAAAGTGAGAAACTATTCTCCATGTTTCAAAACCATGATGTGGGCATGTATTAAGTAATTCTTTATATCTATCTCAACATTGATAAAATGCTTCTCCTTGTTTTTGAGAAAAAATTGTAATTTGTCTTTTAAAAGAGTTTGTTCCATGGGAAGGGAAAAACTTTTTTGAGATATTGTTGTTACATTTCTTCCCATGATCTTATTGAACTTGATCTCA
>NW_027358039.1:0-1025 GCF_012295235.1 Primulina huaijiensis | reverse complement strand
TTCAGCAAGATGAATCTTCAAATCCTGGAAGGCCTGCTCACATTTATCATCCCATCCAAATTGCTGGGCCTTCCTTAAGACTTGAAAGAAAGGATAACACCTGTGTGCTGATCAGGAAATAAATCGAGAGATGGAAGCAATCCTCCCGGTCAGCTTTTGTACCTCTTTGACAGATCGAGGAGATGGCATGCACAGCACGGATTTGACTTTCTCCTGATTCACCTCAATCCCCCGATCTGTCACTATGAATCCCAAGAATTTGCCACTCTTTACGCCAAAAATGCACTTGGCTGGGTTAAGCTTGATTCCGTAATGTACGAGAGTGGCACAGGTTTCTTCTAGATCATCAATAAAGCTGGCAACCTCCCGGGTCTTGCCCAGGATATCATTCACATAGACTTCCATGTTTCGTCCCAGTTGCTTCTCGAAGACTTTGTTCATCAAACGCTGGTACGTAGCTCCTGCATTCTTTAAACCGAAAGGCATTACAATATAACAAAATGTACCTCCCGAGGTGATGAAGCTAGCTTTATCTTGATCACTCTTGGCCAGGGGGATTTGATGGTACCCCTGATATGCGTCCATGAAACTCAGTAATTCGAAGCCCGATGTGGAATCCACCAATTGATCAATACGGGGCAGAGGATAATGATCCTTGGGACACGCCTTATTGAGATCGCGAAAATCCACACACATGCGCCACTTCCCTGCTGATTTAGGCACTAATACCACATTCGAGAGCCAAGTGGGGAATTGAATTTCCCGAATGTGACCGGCTTTCAAAAACTCTTTTACCTGTTCATCAATAACTTTGTCCTTTTCGGGGCCAAAGTGTCTCCTTTTCTGCTTTATCGGGTGAGATCCCGGGAGGATATTTAGTTGGTGCTCAGATATCAAGGGAGAGATTCCCGTCAATTCCTGCTGGGACCATGCAAAAACGTGAATATTATCTTTTAAACAGTTAAGTAGACTGATCCGGGTGGATATGTTAAGATCTCAGGCCACCCGGATCTGCTGTCCTGGTC
>NW_027358038.1:0-411 GCF_012295235.1 Primulina huaijiensis | reverse complement strand
GGTTAGTCGTCTCTTCAATTCTAAGAAACTAGACTCACAATCTTCTGACCACACATATGGAGTATTCTTCTGTGTCAACTGGGCAATCGGTTTCGCAATACTAGAGAAATCTTTAATAAATCGTCGATAGTACCCTCCTAAACCCATGAAACTGCGTATCTCGGGCACAGAAGTTGGTCTAGGCCAACTAATCACAGCTTCCACTTTACTCGGATCAACAGAAATACCGTCTCCAGATATGATATGACCCAAGAAGACGACCTGTCTCAGCCAAAACTCACACTTTGACAGTTTAGCATATAGTTGCTCATTTCTTAACGTCTGCAACACAATTCTCAAATGCTCCGCATGATCAGTCTCATTTCGTGAGTAAACCAAAATATCATCTATAAAAACAATCACAAACTCATC
>NW_027358037.1:0-669 GCF_012295235.1 Primulina huaijiensis | reverse complement strand
GTTGGCTGAGGCCTACTATGTCTTTCTTCCTCTGGAGGTTTTGGCCTCACTGGCTCCCAGTTGACGATGTGCTCCAGCGTCGTGGTTTCGAGCTGGCATCTAAATGTCAGTGCTGTGAGATGCCTGAGACATTCACGCACATTTTCATTGATAGTCCTCTTGCTAGGTCTGTATGGCATTACTTTGGGGCTGTTTTTCATGTCCGTATTCCCCTTACCAGTGATTTCAGACTCTTCCTCAGTGCTTGGAAGCGGCATACGGGGGGGACTCCTAGGGGCCACGTAAAGGAGATTTTGCCTTTCATCGTGTTATGGTTTCTCTGGACAGCCAGGAATGATGCGAAACACCGTCATATGCACATTTCTGGGGAGACTGTTAAGTCTCAGATTTTGTCTTATTTACGTCTCACTCACGCTGCATCTACTGTTAAGCCCTTGCACTGGCGGGGTGTTTTGCAAGCTGCGAGAATGATGGGGATTTTTGTTCAGTTGCGTAGGGTTCATCGCATGGCGATTGTTCGTTGGTTGCGGCCTCCGTTCGGGTGTTTTAAATTGAACGTTGATGGGAGTTCGAGAGGTAGTCCTGGGGCCTCTACTGTTGGTGGTGTTGTGCGTGACTCCTCTAGGCATGTGGTGGTTTCTTTCAGCGAGTTCATTGGAGTTGGGACCA
>NW_027358036.1:0-267 GCF_012295235.1 Primulina huaijiensis | reverse complement strand
GCCTTGGGTAGGCAAGTTCCTCTGAGGGCACTGCGGTAGCACGTGATCTGGGCTACCGCACTTGTAACACTTTCCAGAGCCATACATGCATACTCCAGGATGGCGGCGTGAGCGTTTAGGACATATCGGATGCTCCATAGGCTTAGGGACTGCGAGTCCCCGCTGGTGCTGGCCCCTGTTCCTGGGTGGGCCATGGAAAGGCCTCTTATTTTGCTGTTGATTCTGCTGAGGAAGAGGGCGGTGCGGTACCTGGACTGGGCGCTTGCC
>NW_027358035.1:7018-28727 GCF_012295235.1 Primulina huaijiensis | reverse complement strand
ACTCTTCTGGTGGAAACGTCATCTTCAGTTATTGAAGCAACAAGGAGTGTTTTTTCTGACAGAGGATCTTTGATAAATTTCTTAACATTTGTATCTGGTCTCCTTAACTTGATGAAATGAAAGGCTTCGTGTGAGCCTTTTCCTGCTGGTTCTGGGGCTGTACTAAAGAAGTATAACTCCAGAATATTTCCTCTAGACAAATAATCGTTATTTGCCCAAGTTTCATGCACCGCTTCCTGGACCATTTTGGTAATTCTGAAATTTCTGGGAAGCTCGGAGATGTGGTATAAACTGAGGCAAGAGCCCCAAATTCATACCAAGCTTCGACCTCCTTTGGATATGAATTTGGTTTCATCCATATCCTAGGATATTTTCCTGAACCATCAACCCTGATAGTAGCTGGGTTAATGTCTACTCTTATTTTTAATTTCTCCCAGTTTTGTTGGTAAACCTGAAATGGAGAAATTGTAGTTTCATTAGTATCAAACTTAGATTTACTGTTGTCAGTATTAGGTCTAAGTTTGATCTTTTCCTCTTCAATCTCCGAGGTGAAGGGTTCACTTGAGGACTCGAGATAAGGATATGGAGTCTCAATGTTTGTTTCAACCGACTCATCTTGAGATAATCCCGACTGAACACTTGTGCTAGGGGTATTTGAATCCCATGCTCCAGGTATAGAGTCCTGTACTCAAAAACTCTCCATTTGGGAAACCAGTGGCTTCTCAATTCCTTGGAGGATAGGCCTTTGTATTACAGACCATAACTGAGTATAGGCCTGTAAATATCCTTTAATTAGATCAGAGACAATTCTCTTATCGACTTGTTGGCCTTCCCGCAACTTCTGCGTTTAAGGCCAGCTTGTTGAACTCGTTTTGAAGCATTTCAAGGTGTTCCCTCAAATGCCTCTACATTTTTATGATGGTGAAACGTCTTTTTAATCGTTTTCTTAAAAAGTACTAGGAATTTTTTTTTCATTCTTAATCTCTATAATTTGAAAATATACATATATATAATTTAAAAATACCTTGTACCATTTTAAAAACTAAACATCCAAGGAAAATAGTTTGAATTATAAAATCGTTAAACATTATTTGAAAAGTATAGCCCATACTATAACATCTCAAAAACCACTCATAAACATAAATAAATTATCGTAAAAATATTCTTAACATAAATCATAATCATAAACTAGTGCGGAAAACTAGCGTCGGTCCTCTGGTTATGTGCACCTTCAGTCCAGTCAGATCAACCATCAAGACCACCATTAACATAATAATCATAACCACCTGCATCAATCACACTTAGTGAGTCTAAAGACTCAACAAATCATATTCTTGATAACAAGTAATACATATACAGATCACATATAACAGTGAAAAATTCTTGTAATTAAAATATCGTTTTCATGAAGATGCATGAACTTAAAACAATAACATTTTCATAAACATTTTCTTGATGCATAAACTTTAAATGAAAACATTTTCATAATGCATAAATTTTAAATAAAAACATTTTCATAATGATGCATCACTTTAAACATAATCATGTTCATAAACTTTTCATAAACATTTTCGTAAACATATTCATATCAACATATTCATATTCGTGTTTGTTGAATTCAGATCGTGATTGTGACTCGTATTCTTAAACGTATTGGGCGATGGATCTATCTACAGTAATCACAGTACTGGCGGCGGGGACACCAGCAACACTCTCACCGGTCAACTGGGCCTTGGCCTTACGTATTAACATATTCATATTCGTATTCGAATTCGTATCAACGAAAACACGATCGTCGGGCTCTCACTGGGACCATAACCCTCACGATATCTCCAACATATTTAGTCACAATCCCTTCACGTCCTTCAACATTTCATATTTCCATCACATAAGAAAAACATGCATAATAATATCGTTTTATTTTGAAACCAAGCATGCAACATATCTTTTAAATGCCAATGGTAAACCATAAAAATCCGTAAACATTTAAAATAATAAATCATAACATATTAAATCATAAAATTCATAAAAATTTTAAAACCAACATATTAAATCATAACATTTAAAATAACATTTTGACATGTTAAATTGCAAACATTTAAAATAAACGTTTTAACATATAAAAATCCATAAACATTTAAATAATCATTTTAACATGTAACCATTCATAAACATTGAAAATAATCATATTAGCATATAAAACAGCATTCAGGACGATGCGATGACGTTTACTAATTTCTAGATGTAAAATGACCGTTTTACCCCTAGACGTAACATTTCACGTTTTTGACTTTTTCTTAATTTCTTTGACTCTAACATGTCTTNTTAATTAAGCTTAGGCCTATTAAGCTCATAATTTAGGCCCATTAATCTTAATTAGGATTTAATTAAAATATGAAAATAGTTTTGTTAAAAATAAGTTTGTGCATTTATTAGCCGGGTTGCCAAAAAGTTCGTATTTTTGGTGAAAAACCAACACCGATAAAATTTATNTAAATAATTATTTAAGCCTAAATTAAAATTTCTATAATTTTATTTAGCTCAAATACTAGGCTTTTTAATTAATTCGTAATTAGTCGTTTTGAAGGCGTTTTAATCCCGAAAAATTCCAAACTTTAATATAAAATTCCTAAATTCACAATTTAGACTTTTTATATTATTTTAGCCCTTGTGAACCATGACTCGACCCCCTTGAGCCGTGTTTTGATTATTTTAACTTTTAAAAACCCTAACTTGACCTATTTGTTTCGACCTCGAGCCATGGTCCGATTTTCACGAACCACGCACGAGCCAAGCTGGACCAACCACTGACCAACACCCTTAGGCACCCCAATGGACCCTAGGAACTCACGGAAACCGCCCCTAGCCCCATAAGCGAACCACATCAGCTTTCCCATGAAGTGGCCGAGAAACCCATGTAGACAAGGACTCATGTTTAGGTGCCTAGGACTCTAACCATCGACTCGGCTCTCAAACCAGCCTCTCCAGCACTCACATAGGACCTTAGGATGCACCTTATCCCAGCCCTTGAACCCCAGGCCGAGCCCTTGATTCCTACGCAAGCCTGCAACCTGCGCATGCCTCTTGCCACTCTCGGGTAGGAGTCCTTGTTGGCAAGGACTCCTCCCAGCCCACTTAGCTCGAGTCCTAGCATGACTAGGATTATATCCCTGACTCCCCCACGACCCTGGCTAACCCCTGGACCCAGCCAAAGCCCAGTCGAGCCCTCAAAGACCAAGACCGATCCCTTATCCTCGCATGACTGCAACATGTTTTACCAGCTTATTATTTCGTGGTTTCAAGCGTGTGTAGTGTGTGTCTAGGATCATATATCATGTGTAATACCATTCTTAATCATAACCTAAATCATGGCAGTCCTTAAACCATACAAAAATATGATTTTTGAAGGAATATACAAGTCAAAAGTTTGACATATGATGAAATTTCGAAAATAAATCAAAGTGACACTTGATTTCCATACTTTTCATGCATAAAAACATATTATGGTGATGATGTTTTGAAGGAAAGAATAGGCGTGCCTTTACGTTTTAAATCTACTATTATTCGTTGACGATTTGCGAAGAACGGGGCAAGAACCTTGGCTTGAATTCCTTGAGCTTCTTTCGAATTTTTCTACCAATTGATGTGTGTGGGTGAGTCGTGTATTGGAGTGTTTTGGTGAGGGAAAAATTCTGATTTGAGGCGTGTAGGTTGTGTGTGGTTTGTGGGTGTTTTTCATATTATATATTAATAAAATCCTTAATTAAGCTTAGGCCTATTAAGCTCATAATTTAGGCCCATTAATCTTAATTAGGATTTAATTAAAATAATAAAATAGTTTTGTTAAAAATAAGTTTGTACATTTATTAGCCGGGTTGCCAAAAAGTTCGTATTTTTGTTGAAAAACCAACACCGATAAAATTTACGTCCCAGCGTATAAAATCACCACAAAACCCCGTATTTTGAAAAATAAAAAAAACCATCAACCATATTTTAAAAAATTAAAAATAATTATTTAATAAAAACATTTTACGTTTTCAACCCTCGGTCTCCGTTCTTCGATCGCAACCCTAATAATCTTTAAAAATACATTTTAATGCAATCATATATAAAAATATATTTTAAACATACAAATATGCACAACATAATTAATCCATGCAATTAAAACAACTAATTGAAATATACAAGGAATTTAAATAACTCAAATGCATGTGGTTCGCGTGGACCCTCAAATTTTCGGGGCGTTACAGATGGCATCGATATCACCGCTGTCCATATCTTGTTAAAAAATCTGCAAGAATATTTTCATGTGATTTAATTATCACAATATCAAAAATAAAATTTTGACATAATGCTTGTCATCTTAATAATATGGCCTTATCAGGTTTAGACTCAATTCTATTCCTTAAGAAAGTTTTTACCTGTGTATTATCAACTTTTAAAGTGAATTTCTTTGCGAGTAAGAATATTGACCATTTTTCAAAAGCCATTTTTACTGCATATAATTCCTTTTCGTTGATATGGCATCTTATAGCTTCTGCATCTGAGAGTAGTCCACTGCAATATCTGTATGGCTGTTCTCTTTCTGGAGTGAGCTTTGTTAAGACTGCCGCCCACAAATGATTACTGGCATCCGTATATAATACCGGATCATCTTCATATTGGGGAATAACCATTTTTGGAAGATTCTTACAAATCTCCTTTAGTTGACTAAGTCTATGTGTGTGTTCTTTTGTCCATATAAATTTTGAATCTTTTTTCAGTAATGAACTGAACACCTTCCTGTGTTTTGTTAGGTTTTTAATAAACATCCCAACAAAATTAACAATTCCCAAAAATCTTTGAAGTTTTTTTTTTCTTTTAGTTCGTTCGGAAAATTTTGCACCTTTTCTACTATATGATCCTGCAAAATTATTCCAGACTCATCGATTTCTATTCCTAGAAATTCAATCTTTCTTGACTGCTTTCTTTTCTGATAGAACCAGTTCTTCTTTTTTACAAACATCAGAGAAAATCTCTAGATTAGATGTTCTCTACTAGGTATAAAGTACCCATCAAACTCCAGAATCTTATTAATCTCTTGGTAATTAATAACTAGTCTATGTTTGTTCATTTTTATTTCACCATGATTTCTTACCAGGAATCCTGGGCTGCTGTATGGTGAAATTTCTGCTTTGATCAAACCAAGGTCCAAATGTTCCTTTATTATAATTTGCATATCCCTTTGATCAATTATGTTCATTGGGATAGGCTTGCAACAGACAAATTCATACTCTTTGCCTTCCTTAATTTTAAGGCAAGCTTTGAGTTGACTTTTATCCCACAATGCCAAAGGATCTTTATTGTAATTTTCTTTGATCTTTTTCTTGACATCTTCTAAGGATACTTTGGATTCAAACTCTACCTCATTCTTATGTAGAGCTATCTTAAGGCATTCTATTTCTTCTGATTGGAGCTCTTTATCTGCTCTTAGTTGGAGCATTGTTTCTCCAAACCGTCTAGAATTTTTTATTTTTGGATTCAGAAGTTTTCCTTTATCACCATGCTTGCTGCGAAACTGGATTGATAATTTTCTGTAAAATGTCTCTTTTAGTCTCTGGACTATGATTTTGTGATCACAAGGTGTTGTGAACACTAATATTCTATTCTTATTTTCTTGCGTATAGGACTTAAACATTTTTAGGAAATTGTTTCCTAGAAAAATGCCAGCTCCTGTATCATGAAAGTAAATTGGTGGTGTTTTTATCTTGTACCAAGGTGTTTGTCCCACACTGCCAATTACGATTTCAGTCATCTTAATCCCTTTGCATAAGATTAAGATTCTTCAAGAAAAATCTCTTCCAGAAATCTTTGGTAATTCTTCTTCCAAATTATTTGGAAAAACTCCTCTTTTTGCTGTACTGATTCCGGCACATGAATCATTATAAGCAGCGAAATATTCTGCCTTATATTGTTCATACAACATTCCTACTAGAATGTATATGGAGAATGAGCTTGTGGTCATTCGATTTTCCACATCCTATCGTCTGCCATAAACTCCATTCCATACTCTAGTCGTTTCCAAGGTTTGTGTTCCTTGAGAAACTCTAATCCAAGAATCAATCGATCTGGTTCTTTTCCTGGAATTCCTTTGATATGAACTTCCAATTCACCGATCTTAATCATTTCTTGGTAAGTTCCTATCATTGGTTGTTCTAAATAGTATATGGTATTACAAGAAAATTGATTCCTTTGTTTTGTAATATCAAATACTATTTCTACTTCCTTCCACCCCTATGGATATCTAAGATTTCCTATGGTAGAAAAGCTTTTTGGCTCCTGTTGGGTTTCTTGGATAGGTGTTGTTCCCCACCTATAGGCAATAACTTGTAATTCAATCTCCTTGAAAAGATAGTCTTCTTGATTCCAATCTAAGACTTTGATTCTTTTGTAGAATCGGTTTGTCTTGTATTTGAATATTTGTTTCCTGTATTAAAAGAAACTCAACCCTTTCTGGATAAATTACCTGAGCAACTTTTTCAAATATCTCAGGTATTTCAATAAACTCATTTCTAATAAATATTTCTGAATGATGTGTGTTAGATAAAGCATATGAGATTTGATAGGTAATATAATATGGTCTATTACCTTCTTTCATCAGCCTTTTTTTCTTGAAATTCTGATGCAATGTCAAGGCTCAGCTAAAATCTCGATCTGCCAAGTTGTAGACAATTCTCGGATAGATTACTCCTACAATCTTTCCTGCGCAGAGATTTCTTGAGATAGTTCCCAGTACTGAATCTTGAAGATTACCCATTCGTTTATCGCATATAGCGATATCAATAGGTGAATATATTCATTCTTTGAAAGTAGCTTTTATCATAATTTGGATTGCTCCGATATGAATCCAGGACATAGTCCGTGCTACTTCTATCTTGAGTTTTTGTAATTCCTCCTTAATTTCTTCAGAAAGAATTAGCTGCATCTCCATTCTATTTCATGTAAGTTCCATAAGAATTGTCATTTTCCTCCTTATGAGATATGGTTGTCTGGCTAAAGAAACCAGACAAATCTTCAGGTGTTTCATATCGAAAAACCTCTTCTTCAGTCAGATTCTGATTCAGATCCATCAGATTCTCCCTGACTCAAGACTTCTTCTTCATCATATATACTTTCATCTGACGCAATATCCTCAAATCGGTATACCTGAATAAGATCTTAGTAATAAACTTCTTCTTCAAAATCCGAGGTTGAATCGAAGCATTTAATACTTTTTTTTTCATTTTCTGGACAGTTGGTTGAGATATGACTTCTTGCTCCACATGTCCAGCAATTACAATACTTAAAACTTTCATTAGCTCGAGTATGAGCTCTTCTGAAAGTTTTCTTTGTAGGTGTTCTTCCCATACTTCGAGATGTACTCGATGCTTGGGATGATATCCTACTTCTTGATGGTCCGCTTCTTTGTCCAGATTTATAAGATCTGACTTTTTGTCTAGACCAAACTATTCTTGGTTTCCAAGAACTCCTTCCACTTCTAGCATAAGGATGAGGCTTAAAAATTTTTATTTTATGCTTCTATGGTTTACTTTCAATAATCGTTAGAAGATCATTTTCCTTACAACATAAATGAGTACGTTTGTTAATACCCCTTAATCGTTTGCAATTCTTTTGTAATGGTCCCAAATGGCGCCATTCTGCCAATTTTCCTTTAAGAAAGAGGCTCTTCGTGCCAATATATCTGGATTGCTAGGGACATATTCTCTATTAGCATTTCTCTCCAGGGACTTGACATTTTGGCGAAGAAGAGCTGCATTGCTATATCTTCTTCGACCCCTGAATTTCATCTATATTTAGTGAATAACATAATGTAATCATCCACTAAACATATGTCATGTAATTAAAGACTATACAGAGCTTGAGTATTTTTTTTTCTCAGTATCTTGACTGTTAAAAAAGTCTACCCCTATAAACTGTGCTTTAAAGAGGGTAGACATTCTTCCTGCTATCTCGCTAAGAGATTCTCCGGCTAGGACTGATTCTTTAGTTTCTACCGAAGTCATGTTCCAAACAATTTTCACTGATCTCATAAGACTCATTTCCAAAAGTTTAATGAATCATTCTCTGTTGAGATCAAGTGTTCCTGCTACGATTCTCATAGCAGATGTCCAATCATCTATGATATCTTCTCTGTTTTTGAAATCTAATACATCTAGGTTAAGCATAACCCTATAAAGATGTATATGTTCTAAAACAGATTTCCCATAGGGTGTTTGGTGTAAAGAAATTTGATTCTTCCTTGACCTTGTTCTTGCAGGGTGTGCTTCTCCACCAGTATAAAATTCCGGTTGGGATTCTCTCATATTTATATTTTGAGATCACACACTTTCTCTTAGTGGTTCTTGCGAAGATGGTAGGTTGTTCACTTCCAGTCGTATTCATCTTTAGATCTACAATCTTGAGATTTGCAAAAGATTCTGCAAGCTCTTGTAGATCCTCTAGACCAATTTTTTTAAAGTTGTCATCAGATTAATTTCTTTTCTGAGACTGTTTTGATTAGATTGATAATCTTTTCTTCTTCAGTTAAAGGTTTTGAAATCACTTTGGCCTTCCCTCTTTGATGTAATAAGAGTTCAGTACCAAAGGTTGGTGGTAACCTTCCTTCTGAAGTCTTCTTTCTAGAACTTGGTTGTTGTTCTAGGTTTTGAATTCTTGTTCGAATATCCTTTAATATTCCAAGAATTTATTCATGGGTTTCAATGATTTTCTCCACATTCTGTGGTACATAATACAACATATTTCCATAGTTTTGTACCGTTTTTTGAATTTCTCTAAGATCTCCGGAGAGTTTAGAGGAATCCTGGTAATATTTTTAAGAACCTGTTATTTTGAATCATAATTTTACCTAAGGATTATGATATGTTTCTTCTTGATATCTAACCTTGATTAAATCTTCCTGTTTCAAATATTACAGTGTTCTGGAATAAATCCTGTAAATAATTAATCTCGAACCTAGGTTCGGATTCATGTTAATTGAGAAAATTCTCCTTCTCAAACATTTAATTACCTAATAATAATAAATTTATATGTTTGAAATAATTTTACTTAGGCTTTGATATCATTTGCGGTCACATAAAATCAATCATTATAAATTACACTTATAAGGGTATTTTTGTCAGTTTCATCTTTGTAGGGAGTTTGGATAAAAGTTTTTTTGGTGTAAAGAGAGAGTAAATTTTAGTTGGGATTTAGGATTTATCTGCAATTTATCCAATTATGATTATTAATATAAATAAATAAATAATCATAAGTAACGAGTTTTTCCCTGTCGGCCGCGGGCACAATGGCGGCGGCGATGAAGAAATCCGCCGTCTTATATCACTACCCTTGCCCCGACGGTGCCTTCGCCGCCTTGGCAGCTCATCTTTACTTCACGCACTGTCCAACTGTGACCAATCCTCCACCTTTATTCGTTCCAAACACCGTTTACTCTCCTCTCAGGTCTAACTTCTTCGCACATTCCGGCGCACAACTCCGTTATTATGTATGCATTGAGATGAATTAATTGTGTTTATTTTGTTGCAGATTAGAGGATTTACCCCTACATGAAATTGACGCTGTGTACCTCCTGGATTTTGTGGGTCCTCCGGGTTTCTTTCAGAAACTATCTTCAAATGTTGAAAGGCAAATTTCAAATTCTTTTTGTTTCTATTATTCCTCTTGATGCTGGTAGAGTAATGGTGTTTGCTAAATAGTATGTTTATCATATAGCTCAAGATCAGTTCCTTTGGTGGTTTATTTTTCCCTTCTCGATTAGTTTAGATAGGTTCTGTTCTTGGTTGAGTTGAAACTTTTTAGAACAATTTCCATGACTTGTAAGTGTTGCACTTGTTGAGTGATGGATTATTGGGGAAACTATATCGTCGCTGATAGTATACTGATTTTAATATACGGTGTTTTGATTGCTGTCCAACTATAGTTTTGGGTTTAGTGACAGTTAACAAGCGTTTGGTCCTATATTTTCTGACACTTTTTTGTGGTGCCAATCTGAAACTTTAAAATTAAATAATCTCTTTCTAAAAAGGAAGATGATCTGAATAATGCTATGAAATTCAGAGATATTGCATTTCTTTGACTGTTTGATTATCCCTTTGTTAATTTGCTATATAGGGTTGTGGTATTAGATCATCACAAGACAACACTTGAGATCTTGGGTTCGGCAGCACCAATTAGTGCAAACGAGATTAAAGTGTTAGATATGGAGAGGAGTGGAGCTACTATAGCTTATGATTATTTCATGGAGAAACTCTTGTGTGGGGACGTCCCCTTTAATAAAGATTGTGCCTTGGCTGAATTTCAGCGAATGAGGAGAATATTTGAATACATCGAAGATGGAGATTTATGGAGGTGGCGCCTTCCCCATAGTAAAGCATTTAGCAGTGGTTTGAAGGATTTGAACCTTGAGTTTGATTTCAGTTTAAACCCCAAATTGTTCCAACAGGTGTCCTTTGTTTTGCAGCATTCTTTTCATGATCATTAATACATGCATCATGCAGCATATATTTATATTGCGTAGGCACATGTTTTTGTGCAAAAAGGTTGATTAAATGAATGTCGGAATCTCAATAATAATTGTGAAAAAGAGGATTAAAAAACATATTGTTGAACTGTGTTTTGGTTTATAAAATCTCCCTCGAACTAAGATTTGCTGGCATAGTGCGTTGTACAAAAATGTATAATTTGGAAACGTGAAGATATCTTGGTGATGATAGCATTAGTTGGATGAACTTAAAACATAAAAAATAGCTGTACGGATTTGGTTTTGCCATCTACTTGTTCATTTTTATGCAGAGACTCTTCTTCTTTCTGAAGTGGAGGGGGTGATAGTCGTGTGCAAATTTGTTCTGTTCTGTTCTGTAAATTTTAATGGAGTGTGTCCCTTCCATCTGTGGCACGACCAAAAGAAGATAAATAATCACTTTTTATAATCTTCCCGTGAGAATTATAGAGCAATAGCATGCAAGAAAACCACTATCAAATCAATTTTTTTTTTTTGTGAAAAATGAATGTGTTTTTGAGTTTATTTGCTTGCCCTTGGTCTGTTTTAGATTAGCGGCTGGTCACTCTTATTTACATTTTTTTCTTGTTTCAAGTTATAGTTATTTAATGTTTTCCATAGTAGGTATCCGTCGCAGTTACAACCACCTTTACTTCTATGCATCCAGACATGCATGTTTCATTCCGCATAATTGTAATAGTGTCAATTAATTAGCTACGGTTTCCATCTATATGTACTGCTGTCATTGTATTTTTGCTTTTAATGTTAATGCTGTCATCACATTATTCGTACTCAATATCGCATGTTTTCCTCTACGATCTTAGAGAATTATGCTTCATTTTTCCATTCTGTCAGTTGCTCTCATTAGACCTCGACTCTGTTATACGTCGAGGTACGTCAAGTTTGGCAAAAAAGCAGAGGCTTATTAATGAGGTTCTAAAGCAGTCAGAGGAAATTGCACTTGGTGGTGGAGCTTTCGGGCATTGCCTGGTAATTTTTTGTTGTTTTTTATTTTTATCACTTGAACATAGTGGCTTTCAGTAGCTGATGTAATTTCCATTCTTTGTCAATCTTATGTTAATTCATCTGCTAAGACATTTTATCATTGGCTTATTATTCTGTCAGCTTTATTGCATGCTGATCAAGTGAATTCAGGCCTTCAATTGGCCTTAGCTCCAGAAAAGTCATTAATACTTTGTGCTTGTGTCCATATAGGGATGACAATGGGCCGGGTGATATTAATGGGACGAGTCAGACTCCGTTAAGTGGGTCCGGGGCGGGTTCTGGAATTTATTAAACCTCCCCCCGGACCCGGCTCGCCATTATATAAATATCTATATATGTATTCCTTCCATACTATACATGTATATATGTTATTAATAATCTATATCATAGTTGTCAAGGGCGCAAGGCGCACCGTGGCGCATAAGGGCTCTGGAGCCTGAGGCGCGCGCCTTACCGAAGCAATGCGCACATTTTTTATTTTTTAAAAGAAAATATTTATCTTAGAATAAATATATTAAAATATGAAATTGTTAAGTCACAATGTCACACAAAAGAAAAAATAATTAATAAGTTCACAGTAATAAGTAACATGATTAAAATTTTTCAATCATCAAAATCAAGTTCATCATCTTCCATTGAATCATAAAAAATGGTACGTTCTGCACGTTGCTGCGGCGCTTTCTCTTCTCCACGTTGCTGCTACGCTTCACTCTTCACTGCAGCCTTCTGCCATTCTCATATTCGTTCTGCTCCTGCTGCTCCCTTTTGTTGTTTACGTTGTGGACTTGGGCTGTTTGGGTTTGGGGTTGAGGTTGGGCTTTTTGTCTTTAAAATTACTAATTAACAAACAAACAGAAAATGCAACTTCTCTGTTTTTTAATTTTTTTTAAAAAAGCTATCTCAGGCACACCTAAGGTGCGCTCGAATGCCCTTCCAAGGCAAGCCGAGGCGCGCTTAGTGAATCGTTGCGCCTGGGCAACTTTCACGCCTGTTGGCGCCCGCCTTTGACAACTATGATCTATATATATTTTTTATTATATTGAATAACAAATAGCTTAATCCCTAATCTTGGTTCATATGTTTAATTTGAAATATATAATTATGATTTTTTTTTGTTATGAGTTGAGTATAAATCAATAGTTGTTAACTTGTGATAATATTTTTTTGATATAAAGTTGGAAAATAACTTTGATGGTTAATTGATTTTATATGTTTTTTATTGCATTGTGATTAAAATTAAAAAATTATGTAATTTTTTGCGTGTCCAACCCGGATTGGATGTGCTGGGTTTCAGGGCGGGGGCCCACAGACCTACTCGGTTGCTATCCCCATGCCCGGAATCTAGGGTTGGAGCACTGTGAAAATGGAATCATAGTTTGGAACAGGGAGCACTTTTGTTGGCAAGCAAATAGAAAAAAGGAAAAGCATATGTTTGTTTATATTTCTGGGAAACTTACTTTCAGACCTTACTTTAAATTTCCTCAATGTATTATTTTAACTTTGGTTTTATTACTCCAAAAAATAATTCTGTTATGTATTGTAGATATTTTTTTCAAACTTCAAAATAACTACATCGCCGCCAAATATATGCGACATTCCAAATACTTGACCTCCATGATAGAAAATATTCCGTCCGAGAACATAACGAAACATACGCCACATGCCCCAATTAAATATCTAATTACCTTTTAGGAAATTATTTTGGAAATACCCTAAGCATTTCCAAACATTATCAAAGAATATGCTAGAAATAGGATTTTTTAAGAATGGAAAGGTAATAATGCATGAATTGTTTTAGTCTTGTACTGCATTGAACGATGTACCTTATCATCCTTGAGGAATCTTATGTTATATATGTTCGTGTATGTGTGCGTGCATGCAGTATATATAAATGGTCTATATATAAGCGTAAATGGTGGTTCTCATTTTTCTGCCTCTAGGCTGTCAATGCAGATTCTGTATACGAATTACGAAGTGAGCTCGGAAATCAATTAGCTAATAAAAGCCGCGAAATGAACTTGAGGTTTGCAGTTTTCCAATCTTCAACTCTTCAATGACACTCTGGTTTTGGTTTTGTAGGTCTTTTTTTCTTTTGCATTTAACTTTTCTCTCCCACTATGTAATAAATATCATGCAAATTATTAGTTATACTAAAGTGTTTGAATCCAAAGGACCAAATAATGTATGCATCTGATTTCAGAAGTTCTACTGTATACTTGCCAGCATTTGAATTTGAGTGGTCTATAATTTGATGCCTCATACCTGAAATGGTCAAATGTAACACAAATTACCTAAGAAATTAGCAATCGGAAGTTGCTACTACAATGTTTCATTGTGAAGAATAAAAGTGTAACAACCACTACACATGATATTCTTGCCTTGGATAGTTTCCGGGAAGTTTGATGAATTATGAATATCTGTTCTCAAGTGCAATAAGTTTTCAAATCTAGAAATTAGATAATGTGCGGCACATTGCAAGTGTAGCTTCTGATGCCAGCCGCTATCGTGGAACAACAATTCAAAATCCATTTTTTAATTGCTATATAGTCGCTTAAGTCAGTAGGGCAATTATTTATCATCAACGGTTGCTTTTAACTCCATGCCATTGAATCAAACTCATGAACTTTAATCTGATGTTAATTGTATGTTCAAATGGGCGCCGTTGTACCATGCATAAATCATAACTACTAGGAACAAGATAACATAGATTATATAAACTGCGTTTATTTGCCGTGCCACCAAGACCGCCAGGCAGAACTACAATGCAATTATTACTCCTCAATAGGCAATTCATATATGGAACCATCATATGTTGGCCAGAAGGGTTCAGAATTGCTGACTTGCTTTTGTTTATGGCCCAATTGCAAAACGGTGTTAAAGTTCATGAATATCATGATTATCTTCAGGGGAATTGGAGCTGTTGTATACCGAGTACCCGAGCTCCTGAATGACCAACTTTTGAAGATCAGCCTAAGGAGTGTCGATGATGAGGATACCACCCCCATATCACAGGTTCTTTCCACTTTCCGCACCTTCATAATTTTTCCTTGGAGTAAAATGTTACGTTGCAATAGTACTTCACCATAAAAAACGATCAATTTCTTTGCAGGAATATGGAGGTGGAGGCCATCAAAATGCCAGTTCATTCGTGTTGAGCAGGGTGGAATACCAACAATGGAAGGTTTCTGTTAACGTATGAATTTAAGGTTGTATTTGGATTGATTAATTCGAAGGTGGGGATTTCAAAATAAATAATAACAAGTCAATCGGTTTGTTTGAGCAAATCGATAATGAATTTCAAATGTCAAATAATTATTTTTTTAATAGTTGTGGTGGATTTCAAATCTATCTCAATATGAAGTCATTTCAAATCTTCCGCTAAATACTTCTTCATATACAAATCCTTCGATCCAAGCAATATAGACTCTCCTATTGTCTGATATTGACCATAGAATCTTGATGAATCCGTCAGTCTGTCACCCAAAGGTGGGACGTGTCCATAATATATAGAGGAATGTGTTATTACGTTCTTTTTTGACTCAAAAAACACATGCAAACTAAGTTCGTGACATTACTGCTGCTTCCCTGCAAATTCATCTGTAGTCAACATAGCTTGGAGTAATTCTATCTTTGATGTGTAATACATGGCTTGCTAGTGTTCATGCGTTTCTTTAAGGAGAAGGCCTATGAGAAATGGGTGTTAAAGTATGTTTTCGTTTATATGAAATTTGAAACTAAGTACATATTGAGCGTTACCTTAAGTACTTGTTGAGCATTACCTTTGGGATATATAGAATATTAGTATTGTACTTGACATATATATACACACATAAGTGTGTGTATATGTATATATACGTGTGTGAGCACGAGCACCCCACCAAATATGAACACAATCTCTTAAAAAGTAACAACTAAATTGAAATGAGTACATTCCTTTTAATCTTCAAGTAAAACCCAATAGAGAACTTTATAAAGTAGTGAGGTAATTTTTTTGAAAGATCCCTAATCTGTAGAGCCCTTACAAAGCCTGGCATGTACAGAAGTATACAAGAAGTTCAAGTTCTAAGTACAAGTAGAGAAAATCAGTGCATGCAAAATGACTAAAGCAATGTTTTCGATTAACCAAATCACTTCTTTTGTTTTAGTTTGCGGAAGCAATTCGAGACCCCTCTTCGCCACACCACACATCATCTGTAATAAACTGCATCCATGATTCATCTTTGTCTTCTTCTTCTTCTTCCCCCATGCACATGGTGGAAGATGATGCCAATGGGAACTCGGGTGACATTGTTTCGATCTCGGTTGTGACGATGACTCCTTGCGAGTAGTCGAGCAATGGGATATTACTAGGCGGCCCTTGCTGGTCGTCTACGTCAGAACACAACCCGTTTTTCTTGAAAACGCGGCATAAAGCATACGAGTCCTGTGATAAGAAAAAGTTTATAATTATAATTTTAATTTAGTGCATTTAGGACGATCGAGAGAAGTAAAGTATTTTAGAAATTTTTGTGTACGTTATTGTTTAAAAGTTCATATTAATTTCACTGTCTAAAACATGTTAAATATTTGTTCCTTCTTGTATTCCTCTCGTTTTAATTCTCCGATGACCTTAGGGGAGGTAAAGTTTGATAACAATCTTTGATCTTTTATCAGTCAATAATTGGGGCTGTTGGATTTATTTTGATTCACGATTAAAGTGGAAAAAAGAAGCATCAGATTCAGAAATAAGTGAAAAGGTAATCTTATGGTTTCTCTAGAACTGTTTAAAGCACGAGGCGATCTGTATATTTTTCTACCGTTTCACCATAGGATAGAGGAGATAAGAATAATTTGGAAAGCATAAAAGAGAACAAAAACAAGAAAATTCGAGGGGGGCGTCCAGCACACCTTAAGGCAAAAAAATTGGCACAAAGTCTAGCAGGACGCGCCCCAGCGGCCAAATGGCGCGCCCAACACCCTGGAGAAAGAGGGCAGGCGTCCCAGTGGCAAAAAACTCCCACCTCAGGTTAAAAACGCGAGGGCTCAGATTTTTAGACCATTTATCCCTTTCCAAACACAAGTGGACGAGAGGAAAGCTAAGGTTCTTCATTTCTTCCTAGGATAAACCACAAACATCCATCTACACCTTGAATTTAAGGTATGATCGAGTTCCACAAAGATAAGCAAACCATGGAATATGTATTTTCGAATTATAGCTTGAAGATGGTGATATTGATTGAGTTTATTATGTCTTTGACAACATAGGATCAAGAAAAATCGCTTCAACCTCTGTTCTTAAGATTTGGTTGTCAGTTGGACTTGTTCATTTATGCAATACATGAGAATATTATGATTTTCATAATGATTTTTAAATGAGATTCTTGTTGTATAAGGATATATGTAACTGTAGAAAGCATTTCTTTAATGATTCATTGTACAAGTATTGTTGACATTGTTATGTATCGACAGAACTGCATTGTGTAAGCATTTCTATTTTATGGAAATTGAAAAGTATGATATATGCAAGTTATATGGTAAAATGAACAAAATTGACTACGGTGACAGTTGAGTCACAAGGACTCTGAATAGGCGATTAATACTTGAAATACAGAAACCCCATGATGATACCCTGGAATGTCTCGGGCCATGGAGCCGGGACATGTAGCCGGGTCATGGATAGTGCTCGGATCAGGGAGGGTGATTATTCATGAGATAGTAAAGCTGGTATATTGGAATAGGTCGCCAAGGAAGCCCGGTCCCTGGAAGGCCCGGGATGATGCAGGGACACTCCAACAAATTCAGAAAGGTGCCGGGCCATTAGAGCAACCGGAAAGATAAAAAAAACCCAGATCCGGCCGGGTTCCGACCCCATAATATACCAAATTATCCCCCCCCCCCCAATCAACACTGAGGACAGGAAGGATTGACCATCTATAGCATCCCAAGCTTGGGTGAAAGGGGGAAGGAATTTGTAGTCTCAGGGGAGCTCAGGTTGCTCGGGAAGGGAAGATAAAAAACCCAGATCGCAGGCTGGAGGGGTCGGGAATCGCAGGAAGAAAAATTTGTTTTTCCACCCCTTCAAAGACGAAGGGATGTCTGTTAAGAATCGGTATTTCATGCGAGCCATAAAAGAAAAAACCCTGTCGTTAAAACGGCAAGAGTAGAAAAAATGGAAGATTGGAGAATTAATGAATAAGTTTTTCATACGGAATAGAATGAAGGTGGCTGCCATAATTTGGAAGGCATTAGGATGAAGGTGATTGATCGGGCGCCCAAAGAACCGGGAAATTCCTTCGAAAAAGTGATGAATTGGGAAACGAAGCCCACTCTTGAGCTGTTCTATGGAAGCCCGGAGGAGGTGTGTCCGGGTGGTCGTTAGGCTTGGGAATCAATATTTTGTAAGTGGAAGGGATTGCTCCCAGGGACCTAATTTCATCGGAAGCCCCAGGGCGAAGGTTGGAAGTCACAGTGGAAAACCATAAAGGCCCTGTAACCTTTTCTTTCCCTTTGCCCTGGGTAGTAGTAGGTCGGGAGGAAGAGATTTTGGGTGGTTGTTGGAAAGCAAGTCGGGAAGAAGGGATAGAGATAGCTATGGGGATGTGAACGGAGGTTTCAGAAGGGGTCGGGGAATTATTTTCCGACTGACCCCTAATGTTCTTACCAGAAGTGGAAGATGTAGAGTCGGACATGATGAGAGGATAAAAAAGAGTGAAGAAACACTTACGAAGTAGGGACGGTGGTGGAGGGCTGCTAACAGAGATCGCCGGAATTGGGATTTGCACGTCAGAAAGCTTGAGAGAAAAATTTGGCAGGGCTTCGCCGACAGTTTGAATTTGCAAGTAATTTTTAGAAAACCAGTGATCTACTATATATAAGAGAGGGATTTAATCTGCGCCGTTGATCTAGAATGAATCGGACGGATAAGATTGGCATGGGAAATTGCGCGAGATATTTGAAAAGACATGCGCGACATTTGAGGCGTCGCAATGATTTCTTTCGGAAATCGAAGAGTTTTTCTGACAAGATATAAATCCTAGAGCTCATGTCAGCACTAATAATGTGACATCATCCTTATCACATCGAGAAGACAAAACGACACGGTATTTTCCTCACCAGACACACAAGATTAATCGGGACAGCGAGTATGACTCTAGCCCGACTATTTAAGGAGGGAGTGATGATACCCTGGAATGTCTCGGGCCATGGAGCCGGGACATGTAGTCGGGTCATGGATAGTGCCCGGATCAGGGAGGGTGATTATTCATGAGATAGTAAAGCTGGTATATTGGAATAGGTCGGCAAGGAAGCCCGGTCCCTGGAGGGCCCGGGACAATGCAGGGACACTCCAACGGATTCAGAAAGGTGCAGGGCCATTAGAGCAACCGGGACATAACTTCCCCAGGACATTATATGCCCGGGCTCTCATGTAGCTTCCGGGAGACTTTCTACTCGGACCACTTCGATATAAATGCTGCATTTAATGGCGCCGACAACGTAGGGTGTGCGCAGCCGACCTATCTCTGACAATTAACATAAGTAGTTGATAAAATCAGGTGGGCTGGATGAGACTAGTATGAGATTTGACATGTCAGAATAATAAGGTATAATCAGTCGCCCCACTATAATTAATAATCAGCACAAGGAACGAGGTCCTCATTGCATCCTCTACTATAAATACCAGGTTCTATCTTTTTATTTATTATCTATTGACACATTAAATACTCTCATTTATTGTTCATTTACTCTCCACTCTCTCTACACCAATTACACAATCATCACTTGGTTACATTGGTTTTCTTGCTTGAGTTCCCTACTGACTTAAGCATAGAAGTGGCCGGACACTCCTCCGGCGCCCATTCACATGGTTACTTCCTTGTTCGCAAATCTCTCAAGCCGATCAAGGGAGGAGAGAATTTTTTAGTCCGGACGTCCAACTCATATTTCCCTCGATATATTGATAGCAAACCCGGTAGAGTACCCGACCCAACTCACCCCTTTCACCCCGGTTACATCACCCCACAAAAACTGTGAAAGAGTGGTTAATACTTGAAAGACGAAAACGTCACCGACACTATGCTATTGGCCAATAATGACTACATACATGGATCATGTGAACACTCATAGTTGCTTATTACCACCATATAACTTGATGATTGCTTTCATGATATAAATGTATAACATTTCAAAGGATTCATTAGTTTGATCACGTATTGATTATGATGTCCTTTCTATTCATATTGTTTAAGGATATATTTAACAATAATACGCATTTTTTTAATGATTCATAGTACAATTATTTTTGACATTGTTATATATTGATAGAAATTCATTGTGTAAGCATTTTTATGTTATTGAAATTGAAAAGTACTATATATGAAATTTATATGGTAAAATTAGCAAAATTGACTACGGTGACAGTTATGTCACAAGGACTGTGAATAAATGGTTAATATCTGAATGACAGAAACCCCATTAAAACTGTGAATGAGTGTTTAATACCTGAAAGATGGAAACTCCACCAACATTATGCTATTAGCCAATAATGACCATAGACATGGATCATTTTATCACTCACAGTTGCTTATGGCCACCATATAACTTGACGATTGCTTTCATGCTATAAATATACTATGTTTCAAAGGCTTCATTAGTTCACGTATTGATTACGATGCCCTTTCTATACATATTGTTATATATAAAGCCTAACTTGCTGAGTTTATAAATTCATATAGCTCATGTATTGAAGAATCAGGTAATGAGGATAACTAAGAAACCGATTTACCAATGGATGCTTTCCAAGTGTCTTGCCTCGACGAGGACCAGGACATGATATAGTTATCGTTTACGCTGCTATGTTGATAGGAATATATATATGTATAATGATTTATATGTTAAAATTAATGTTCTATGGATCAAAAGGAAACCGTTGTCTTAAAAGAGTACGATATTAGTATCGTGGCTAGTAAGACATGTGGATACTACACATATTGTAATGTAAATATGTTTTCTTAGGTTGAGTTTTAGGTTGTAACATCTTTTACGTTTCTGATTGTATTGTTGAATATTTCAAAATATGGAGAAACTCTACTGAAATTTTTATAGAACAAAAAGAATTTTTTAATTCATGTCACTTCCCCCTATATTAGTTAAATAATCTATTTAAAATCATGAAAGAATGTAAAGTATAGTAATTGTAGGAGCAGGCACCACATTATTCTCTATGATAAATCACATCAATTGCCTAAAAAAATTTAAATTTGCAAAATTAAATTATAATATGAATCATATAAGGTACAAAATTCCATCACAATTAAGAAAGGGTCACAAAGAATTTGTCTTATACGGGTATATGATGAAGAATAAAGCGAAAAGTGACCGACATCTTCTTACAAAATGAAAGTGTAGGGGATATTGCTGCTTTTAGGTTTTCATGTTAGAGTAATAGTAACAATGTGTGTGTGACAAAATAATGGCAAAAACTTGTGTGATACGGTTTTACGGGTCGTATTTTGTGAGACAGATATTTTATTTGGGTCATGCATGAAAAAATATTACTTTTTATTATAAGAATATTACTTTTTATTGTGAATATCGGTAGGGTTGATCTGTTGTGAGACTGTCTCACAGATAAAGATTTGTGAGACTGTCTCACAAGAGACCTACTCCAAAATAAAATGACTGATTTTATTTAAGAATCTTATGATTCTTTAGATCTTGGCATATGTAAGGATTAAAAAAAATAGAGAGAGAAAATATATATTGGGTGCATGACAAGATAAGATTCAGTCATATTGAAGGGATTGTACTTTTGTCTCAAGACAAAGTGAAGCTAGTAGACTTTGTCACTCAAAGAGATTTAATACCTACTCAAGGAAAGAATATTGTGTTAGTTACTAATTATTATTTTTTTCTTATTTCCTTCTTTTATTTATAAATCAAAAAACATTTAAAAGATTTAATGAAAAATTAACAATGCATTGGGAAAGATCCTTGAAATTTAATCTTAAAAAATTGTATGAAATTTTCATTTTTTTGAGGTACTTATACGACGAACTAATTCGCGACGAATCAAAGTATATGAAATTTACAATGTTTGAAGGAAGATAAAGCATGACCATCATGTGAGACAAAAGCTCAAAAGTTTTCATGCATGCAATACATACATATATTTATATATACATATACATA
>NW_027358035.1:0-5394 GCF_012295235.1 Primulina huaijiensis | reverse complement strand
GGTTCTAGACTTGTAATGACTTTTATGAAGTTTAAAAGTTTAGAGGTATTCAATCTAAACTTTTATATATTCTATAAAGTATGGTTGTATTCAATGTAAACTTTTGTAGAATTTTAAAAAGTCATGTGACATTCAAACTCAACTTTTAAAAATTCTACAAAAATTTATAGGTATTCAGAAATGTAAACACTAATTTTTATTCTTTTCTCATCTATATATTTTTCATTTTATCTGTATTTTTTAAAAACATATTTTTTTAGTACTGTGAATATTTTTAAATCAAAATTATTAGCATCGTTCATTTTATTTTTAGAGTTCCAGTCAAAAAATCTCATAAAATTTAAAATTAAATTTATTAAAAAATAAAAAAATTAGTACACTAGATAACAAAAAAACTTATAATATTTTATTGACATATAAATTTAAAATAATAATTATTTTTAAGTAGTAATTTTAATTTTTGTTTAATTATAATATAACATTTTATGTTTAATTATTTCTATAATTTTAGTTAATTTATATCTTGATTTTGATTATAACTCAAAATTCTTTCATATGATATTTTTTAATTAACTTGATACATGTGTGTGTGTGTGAGATTAATACATAATTTTAGAAGTTTATCAACACACATATGTATGAATGACTATAACAAATTAAATATATAAAATTTTATAAATTTACACTAATTACAAATATTTTTACATACTTATTATTTATTTTCAAGTACAAATACTTGTCTTGTTTANGGGTTTTATAAAAGATTTTTAAAATGTCAATAAAAGTCATTCAAAATAAATCTATAAGATTCTGTGAAAATCTTTAGAAATATGTGAGATTTTGCAAATTAAAGTCAGTAGAAGTTTATAAACTCCATAAAATCTGTTATTTAAAAAAAGTCAGCAATTCTGATCTCCAACGAATACACCCCCTAAACTAATAATTAAAAATTATTTCGTTTAATTTCTTATCTCACTGTTTGTTTTGTTCTTTACTAGATCTTTGTTTTCTGAAACCCAATAAATCTTGCAGCAACACATCAACAAAGCCAATTGGATCTAACAAATTCAGCCCTACAGTGTACTTTAACCCAAAAAAAACACTGCCACCCTACACAAGAAAGGAATTTCATTTTTGTTTTGTTTTAGGATTCCTTACCATGCAAAATCAAGTTTAATTAAAGGTAACATAGGTCATCAAATCTCACTATAAAATATCTTAGCCTCTTTCATTCGAAAATTACAACAAATTTTAAATCAAATTTCAGAGCCACCTTCTACAAGAGTTCAAAGTTCGGTCGAAGTGTTGCTGCAGTTATCAAAGTGTTGTCGCGAATTCGAGCGTTGTTCGTGTGATTCTTCTGCTTCTACTGTAAGGTCTAGGAAATTCGAACTACGTAACCTGATTGCATGCAATCTAGTGTTTTTACTAAAATCAGTGTTTAATTATTTTAAAGCTTTAAAGGCGTAAGCATTGCATGATTATGCGTGCCATTTCATGATTTAACTAAAGCTTCATGCATTAGGGTTTTAAGTTGCATTTCGCGCTCGAACGAGGAACGGAGACCGGAGATATTTAGGAAAAAATATTTTTATTAAATAATTAATTTTAATTATTTAATATAAGGTGTATTTAAGTGTGATTTTCGAAAATGGGTCTTGGTTGGGTATTTTTACTCGTCGGGTCATATTTTTTAACCTGTACGCAAAATTTAGCGAATGAGGGGACTTTTTGACGGTTCGAGCAATATTTTATAAAACTTACCAAAATGAAATATTTTTCGAGAGTGTTATTGAGCTGATGGGGTTATTTTATTGCTTAATGGACCCCAAACCCTTTTTAATCTATTTAATTTTTATTAAAGGTGCATAATTTTTCTACTTAAACACTAGCTAATCAAATCCTAAACCTATCTCACACCCCTCGGCCGCCCACCCCATAGCAGCAGCACCATTTTCGAAGTTCTTCAGCAGAAAACTCTCGAATTCCCCCAAAACTTTCAAGAAAAAATTCGTCCTCGCCTCTCCGGTGCGCGTTCTATGCAAAAGCCTTCAAGTTTTTGAGCACACAAACATTAAAGCACGTCATGTGTCTCTTTTTCTCATCATTCACGTTATGTATTTACAGTTGAATAAAATAAGACCTATCACAAAAATTATACGTAACACTTGATTGATTCTAAAAGAAATGAAGTTGAATAAAGGAAATCTCATTCTGATTCTAATTAAATAGAATTAAATATTTAAAGGGGGCAAGGTAAATTAATTATAATCTGTCACTTCGGATAATATAACTTACCCTTAGCCTTCAAAATCATCAAAACAATCAAACTACAGTAATTATATTTCACTTTCCTCATTTCTCTCATCGTATGTTAGAAATGGTTCGGTTGTAGGTCACATATTCTGTCAGGCCTCATTATCGATATTTGACCGCAATAAAAGCCAAGATAAACAAAATCTTGGAGCACATTAATATTCAATCCCATTGTGTAAAACGTTATGCGCCATCGAACTAAGCAATAAGAATTGATTGTGAAACTGACCCTTTTTTTTCTGTTAATTAGTGCCATTTCTTCTTGAGTAATTTTGAAGAATCTTATGTTTAACCACGGTTAATTTCGCAAGTAGTAGTCGTTTTGAAAGTGACCGAAATGTTAAAAATCATCATCAGCTTCTAAGAAAGTTAAGGTGTTCAACACTTGAGCCGAAAGGTATGGCTTCACGAGTGCATATCTTCAAATCCTTTTCTCTTGAACAATAACTGTCAAATAAATTTTGCATCAGAAAACTACTAATCGTCAATAACAGTCAAATATATCAGTTAATTTTATTAACATATTTGTCTTGTCCCTTGCACTTCTAATCTCAAGATGATTGTTTCTCATTAGTGGATCAATTATATTGTAGAGAATTATACATATTGTAGTTGCCGATGAACTGTGTAATATATTATTGAAAGGTTGATTAAATTCAAGAAAATAAATATTTCTCTAACCAAAGTATTGAAATGTATGAATAGATAAGCAGGAAAAGTAAAGGTGTTATATTCCATCAGAGTTAGTATAAAAACCCTCTCAAAGGAATGTATCCATATGACAACAAGAATTACATCCTTGTCTTTACCTACTATCCCCATAAATTTAAAAAGTAAGTTATACTCAAATTAAAGGGTCATCAATTCATTATTAATAAATAAGATGTTATTTAATAATGTATTGTTGCTAAGCTTTCTTGAATTCTCTCTCTCTTTTCACTTGATACTGAATAAAAGAATCAAATTCTTAATTTATAAACATTTTTAGTGGCATCTTGTTGTGGTTTCATCAACAAAACAAGCTTCCAGGAAAATGAACATGATAATAACAACTGCATTTAATTAGGTCTAGTATATACATTAATCTTTCATGATAAACTTACTACTAATAATCTGAATGGTTCGACTGTTAGCTTTCGTATGGTCTTGCGGTTGACAAGTTTAAATAACTTTTTGACTCAGGGATCATTTTATGCCTGTTGTGGTACTACCTAATTAGTTAAAAAAAGGTGAGACACAGAATAAAATCTAGAATATAGAGTCCGAATTCCACCTTAGGTTTAGCTGATCAGCGTCTAAAAATTTTCGTTTATATTAGTGTGTAGTTCATGAAGTGTATCACTCCTAGAATTTGGTTTATGTTCATAATTTATGAGTGATCACAATGTTTAAAACAATAGTTGTAGCTATATTAGGTGAATTTGGGTAACAGTCTACAACGCTTCTCACTTTATTAAAGCATGAAGATATATGGTCTGTATATTTGAGCACATCTGCATGTCCATGAACTGTTTAGGCTTATTTTGTGTTAAAGTTTAGATATTGATATGAAATGTGAAAATGTCTTGAAGTAAAGGCTCCACGTTTTAAATAACTGGCAAGTCTAATTGAATATTATTTAAATTTATATAAATGATTTTGCATACTCGTGTGAACCCTTGTTTTTTCACGTTCTATCATTTACTTAATGATATATTGGCTCAAAAATTTCAATTGGCTGAGTGACTACGTGATGTGTTTTGTGTGTGTGTGTGTGAGAGAGAGAGGATTAGTAGCAAAATTTACAGAATTATATATGAAATTCGACTATTATTAATTTAGTTAAATTAATGTAATATTAATTGAGTCATGATAGGAATAAATATTATATGATAGAGCATTTATCGCCTTACTTGTGAAAACCTACCCATGCAGCTCAATTTTAGGATACTTTTTAAATATTTATGGTGTAAATATTTTGGATGGAAATGTGGGGATACTCTTGGATATACAATAATATTAAATTGATAAATTATGCATAAGCATGCAAATTTTCGAAATTAGGGAGAATAATTACAAGATTGGTATGAAATACAAGGTGCAAGGAAATAAGATAAATTAGTTCTTGGATATCCCTAAAAATTTAGGAATAAATTCCACATCTTGGTAGCTAAATAACTCAATCGTGGAAAGGAATTTCTAAGCCAAAAACGTGAGATTGGTGGCAAATTGGAAGGAAAATCATGGGATTTTGATGCCTATCATGCATGATTTAGATGCCATATTAAGCTCCCTTCCCCTCCTTATAAATAGGCCATCGCCCTCACTCCACAACACACCACAATTTCGAGATTCCCTAGCTGCAAATTTCGAAAATTCCAGCAGCCATCCTAGCCGAAATACTGCCCGAAAATCGTCCCGAAGTTAGCCTAAAAATCGAGCCGAAGCGCTGCCCGAACGAGGAGCGAAAAGTAGGGATATNATTCGGTCGAACACCGTCTCCCGTCTATACCATTTTATGAAATTTTGGTACGTTTATGTGTGACACGGTGAGGATTCTCTAAAAATAGGTGGAATTCCAACATATATGGACCTTCACGGTGGGATAGAACCGTTTTATGGCCTCGACCCCTTAGAGGATTAAAACTCAGGGACTGACGTCAGTAAACCGTTAAAGGTGAAAAATCGTAGTGTTGTTATGATACGGATATGATGTTCCGATTAAGAAAAGCATGCTGTATTTATATGTTATTTTCGAAAATGTTGTAAAATTTTTATGTTGTGTTCGATATCCCCCCACTTGCTGAGTATTCCCAAAATATTCATCCCCTTACTCTCCCCTCCCAGATAAGTCCGAAGAACAGGTTGAGGATGAAGAGTCTGAACAGTTTTGGGGCTGGTGATTCGCAAGATCAGTAGTAGTTATAATTTGAATTTATTGATTATTACTTGTAAGACGTTTCCGCATTTATTTCTGTCATTTAGTGATTTCGCTATTGTAAAGACAATGTTTATTTCGTTGAAATTATGAATTATAAACTGGTTTCGATTTATATTGTGCTACAAAGGCTTGTTGTTTCGATTGTGTGATTGTTAAAC
>NW_027358034.1:0-213 GCF_012295235.1 Primulina huaijiensis | reverse complement strand
GGCGGGAGGTGATCGCCGGTGCCATGAGGTTGCACGGACAATGAGTGGCTCATGGCAGGCTTCTAGGCAAAGGGAACATGAATGAACCGATCTTACACCGGAATGAGGGGGATTCCAAAACTGTTCAATGTAATGGACTATACAGTTGAAGAGGGCTTAAAATATTTTATATGTACTACTCATACCAATAAGATGCATCTTCTTTTCGGTAGC
>NW_027358033.1:0-455 GCF_012295235.1 Primulina huaijiensis | reverse complement strand
TCCCCCCCTTAAATTAAATTTCGTCCTCGAAATTTCCTTGGCTTGTTGATTGTAAAGCTTAGATTTCTTTATCCACCTCCAACTTAACCTCTAACTTAAATCTTACTCCTCTATTCGGTCCTCAAAATCTTGGAAATCATAATACTAACCCAAAAATTTCCCAAAGTTTACTCCTAAATCCGTCTCAAGTAGTGCATGCACCCTATCCTTCTAAGTTCTTCGACATCCCAAACAATTCCCCTAACCCAATTTAACATTTCATGCAAGAAAAGCATCGGAAAAATGTTAAACAGCTAGGTTACCTCGAAATCAGTGTAGTGCCGGCTCTGTCTCATCCTCTGCAGCTTGTATCACATAGACTCTTCCAGTAGTGGGTTGCTTGAACGTTGGACAATCCTTAGCCTTGTGTTCCAAATCTCCGCATTTGAAGCACTTGTAAGTGCCCCACAAGCACT
>NW_027358032.1:0-315 GCF_012295235.1 Primulina huaijiensis | reverse complement strand
GAAAAAGCAAAAGCTATAATATTTTTGCGTAGACATCTCGATGAAAGTTTAAAATGTGAATATCTTATCGAAAAAGATCATATGGCTATGTGGAAAGGATTGAAAGAAAGATTCGAACATATAAGGGAAGTTATACTTCCGACCGCCCGGGATGAATGGAATACGTTGAGATTCCAAGATTTTAAAAAAGTCAGTGATTACAATTCGGCGATGTATAGAATAATCTCGCAACTAAAATTTTGTGGACATGAGGTTACAGAATCGAAAATACTTGAAAAAATATTTTCCACATTTCACGCATCAAATATAACTCTA
>NW_027358031.1:0-567 GCF_012295235.1 Primulina huaijiensis | reverse complement strand
TTCCCTAGCCAACAGTTGGCTTACAGGGCATCTACTCTAACACATTCAAAGGCATTTGATAAGATACCATATGAGATATGGATGGGTAAGCCTTCCAAATATTCTTATCTTAGAATATGGGGGTGCCCTGCTTATGTGAAGAGGTAGTGGGAGATAAATTGGATAGTCTATCCATTTTATGCTACTTTGTGGGATATCCAAGGAATTCAGTTGGATACTATTTCTATCATCCCCAAGAAACAAAGGTGTTTGTTTCTAGAAATGCAACCTTTTTGGAAAAGGAATTTCTATTGGATAGAAACGGGAAGATGATAGAACTCGAAGAGGTTCAAGAGACACCCACAATTAAAGAACCCGCACCCGAAGCGCCAAGAGAGGAGATACAAGCTCCTAGAAGATCCGAGAGAATCTCGAGACCACCTATGAGGTATGGTCTACTTCTTGAAGAGGGCCATAATGAGCCTATCCATGGATGTGATCCAAGGACCTTCAAGTAAGCGTTATCTGATGCCGATTAATCCGAGTGGCTTGAAGCAATGGAATCTGAGTTGAATTCCATGCATTCGA
>NW_027358030.1:0-326 GCF_012295235.1 Primulina huaijiensis | reverse complement strand
TTCTTTTCAAACGATTTCCAGGCATGTTTATATTCTTCCTTGCTCATCAATCAAGTCATATACATGTTTTTAAACCATATTTGTTGATGATTTTTTTGTGCGAAACCGAAATATTACAGCAACTACACAATAAAATTCTGCACAGATTTTTCTACTTCCCTTTATGCTTCAAGGTTCTTGANCACTTATGGAGTGTTGCTGTCACATGCGAGTTTCCAGCATGTATGGGACTGAACGAATGAACCAACATGGTCCTAACATGTCCTAGCACATGCATAAATGCAGCCTTGAGCCTCTGGAAATCGAGCCAACCCTGCAACCACAAA
>NW_027358029.1:0-428 GCF_012295235.1 Primulina huaijiensis | reverse complement strand
GGATAACAATCTTTAGGACATGCCTTGTTAAGATCTCTGAAGTCCACACACATCCTCCACTTCCCTGAACCCTTCGGGACTAGGACAACATTCGATAGCCAAATAGGGAATTGCACTTCTCGAATGTGCCCAGCCTCAAGCAATTCACCGACCTCTTTCTGTATAACTTTATCTTTCTCAGGCCCGAAATGTCTTTTCTTCTGTTTTACTGGGCGAGCATTCGGCAATATGTTCAACCGATGCTCCGCCACATCCGGGGCCGTCCCAGTGAGCTCTTGAGCTGACCAAGCGAACACGCTGAGATTGGCCTGTAAGAAAGCAATGAGTTCCTCCCTAACCCTTAGGTCAAGGTCACGGGCTATTCTGAGCATTTTTTTTTCGGTTCCCAGCACTATGACCTCCGGTTCTTCCTCCATAACCTCCCAAAC
>NW_027358028.1:0-254 GCF_012295235.1 Primulina huaijiensis | reverse complement strand
AAACCCGAAACCCGAAACCCCAAACCCCAAACCCTAAACCCCAAAACCCCTAACCCCTAACCCCTAACCCCCGAAAACCCGAAAACCCTAAAACCCTAAAACCCTAAACCCTAAAACCCTAAACCCGAAACCCGAAACCCGAAACCCGAAACCCCAAACCCAAAACCCAAAACCCAAAACCCAAAACCCAAAACCCTAAACCCCTAAACCCCTAAACCCCTAAACCCCTAAAACCCTAAAACCCTAAACCCTAA
>NW_027358027.1:0-261 GCF_012295235.1 Primulina huaijiensis | reverse complement strand
TGTCCTAGTACATGTCTAGATGCAGCCTCGAGCCCTTGGAATCGATCCAACCACCTGAAACCACAAAACCAACAAAATCGTGAAGCATGAAGGGAAAAAAATCTGTGCAGAATTTTTCTTTGAAAGTTGCTGTCCAAATTCGGTTTGCCATGGAAATCATGATCATGTAATGTTTAAAAATGTTATTATGACTTGATTGAAGAGAAAAGATAGACTTATACATGCCTTGGTTTGTTTTGAAAGAAAAACAAATGAAACGAC
>NW_027358026.1:0-286 GCF_012295235.1 Primulina huaijiensis | reverse complement strand
GACAAATGTGATCCTAACATGTCCTAGTACATGCCTAGGATCAGCATTGGGAGCCTGGAATCAAACCAATATCTGAAATCCACAAAACAATGCAACCCGTGAAGCTTGTCATGAAACCGAAATCTGCATGTTTTGTTTTTCTGAAAATTTCTTGCTATGTTTCGGTTTTTGCATGGAAATGATGATCATGTAATGTTAAATAAATGATAATAGGACTTGATTGAAGAGTCAAGGAAGAATGTATGCATGCCTGGTTTCGTTTGAAAGAAAAACGAAAAGAACGAGA
>NW_027358025.1:0-498 GCF_012295235.1 Primulina huaijiensis | reverse complement strand
CAAGTTCGAATGGATCCCGATCTAAGATTTTGTAGCCAAGTTTTTCCTTTATCTTTCAAAGAAAAAGCAAAAAGCTTAAGTCGAATGGTGTTCATGCTACAATTTAGATCATTATATGTGTTGCACACTTTTTCAAACTCTCGTAAATGCAATTATGGATTTTCAGAATCTAAGCCATGAAAATTGAGTAAAAGTTGGATAATACCAGGCTTAAAATTGAAATGAGATGCATCGGGGGGAAAAACTAGACATGAAGGTGCACTAGTACGTGTAGGATTCATGTGATCTCTAAGTGTTCTTCTTCTATCATGATCATGTTGAGATTGAATTCCATCTTGATTTTATTGGATGGGTTCTTCTGCCATGTTTTGTAAAAATAAAGGGTTATTTCGAATGAGTCGACCACTAAGTGTACGTGACCAAATGCTCATGCAAATGCAAAAGAATTAAAAAACACAAAAGCAATAAAAATTCAAATAAAGAAAAAAAAACTATAAA
>NW_027358024.1:0-450 GCF_012295235.1 Primulina huaijiensis | reverse complement strand
CTTAAAAATTGCAAAATTAGTTCTTAATTTCCTCGAATATTATCCGAGTTTTCATTAATTCCTAAAATTCCACAATTACTCATAAGTTCTTGACGTTCCTAATTCCATTTTATAGGTTTCCCGTAACATAAATTTCATAAATTTTAAGCTTATTGAACCCAAAATCAATTCTCATAACCTCGAAAAATTACTGATTTTAACCAAATGTTCCTCAAAAGTTCGAATTTAATACTAAAAATTTTGGAATTTGCAATTTGGTCCTTAATGCTCTCGAAGATTACAATTCTGGCTCACAACTATTCGAAATTTGCATTATTGTCCCCATTAAATTTTCAACTTAGCCTCATTAAACCTTAAAATTCTCGAAACTCAAAATTTAATCCCAAAGTTTGGTAAATTAGAAAATAGTCCCTTATAATTTTATTTTTGCACTTAGGTCCTCAAATTATT
>NW_027358023.1:0-586 GCF_012295235.1 Primulina huaijiensis | reverse complement strand
TTTCTGTTTTTAATTTCTTTCTCGTTTCTCTTCTTATGTATAAGTGGAATTCTCGATCTTTAAATGGACTTCGACTTGGTGTGTTTTCTAATAAAGTACTCCATGGTGTTCTTTCCAAGTGATTAATTTAAGGATTGTATAATCATTTCCACGCGAAATGTATTTATTCTTAGTTGTTATTGTCAATTTATCTGTATGCATTACTAACATTTTGATTTTAAATATATTAAAAAAATGTGAAATAAATAATAGGATTCCGAAAAGGAGCTCGGTTTTAATTTTCCGTACTAATTTTATTGTTTATGCAAGTTTACACACGAAATTTTACAAAATATAGTTTCTATTTTGGCAATTAAAATTTTTTTATATAAAAAATGTTGAAAGATTATATTTAATTTTTTGCATCTCGAATTATACTATTTAATTTAATATATAAACCAAGTTGACTTATAAAAATTAGATGTTCTTATGTGAATGACCCTAAACAACTCTCGTATTAAATAACAATAAAAAATAATTAGGAAATTTGTGTTAATTATCAATTGTGTTGAAAAATAATATTTAAATATGTGTATTTGAATATTGA
>NW_027358022.1:0-526 GCF_012295235.1 Primulina huaijiensis | reverse complement strand
GCTGTTCTTGATGTTTTAGTTGAAAACCGAGTAACCATGGACCGATCCACCAAAAGGGCGACTTAGTCACGTCTTAGACATGCTAGGGAAGTGATCCAACCATGGCTATAAGACCTTAGGGCAGCCAAGATCAGATTCATTTCCCTTTGACAGCAACATGAGAAAATCGAAACTCAATATGGCAAGAATGGGAAGCTGCTGTCATTTCTTGTTTCCAGTGGGTGTGGGGCTCGAATGAATGGACCAAAGTGATACTAATACATCCTATTACATGTCTAGATGTCGCCTTGGGAGCTTGGAATCGAACCAATACCTGAAACCCACAAAACAAACAAACTGTGAAGCACAGAGTGAAGGCAACAAAAATCTGCACTACCTTTTTGAAAATGATTCATCAATATTTCGGTTTTTACATGAAAGGATGATCATGAAACATCAAAATGATGATAGTATGACTTGATTGAAGAGTCAAGGAAGGATCTATGCATGCCTGGTTTCGTTTGAAAGAAAAACGAAAAGAACGAGA
>NW_027358021.1:0-371 GCF_012295235.1 Primulina huaijiensis | reverse complement strand
GCACCGGCGATCACCCCCGCCCTCTTCGGTCCCGGGCCTCACATGGTGAAAACCAAATTTTTTCCATATAAATAAATCATTGCAAGGGAATTAGGACCTTGGATTCTTGTACTAGAATAAGGTATAAATATTGGAAATCTTGTAGATTGGAAATCTTTATAATCAAGGCAATAAAATCCTTACTTGTGCATGCAAATTTCGAAATTTATGGGAATTAATACAAGATCATGGAAGATTTGTGCAAGGCTTAAAGAATTAAGGCATGAAGTTGCATAGGATTTTCGAAAATCCTTCTAGAATATATGCCTAAATATTGGAATTCATGAATGCATGGGAGCTTGCAAGGTAAAGTGGAAACTAAATCATCAAGT
>NW_027358020.1:12088-13836 GCF_012295235.1 Primulina huaijiensis | reverse complement strand
GAGTATAAATTTTCAAGTCTTATTGTTATTTGGCACCTTGAATTTGTTGTCTTGCAGTATTTTTATATTCTTTTTGTATATATTATGGATTAGCCCGAACGACTATTTTACCGAGACCAGCTGAGTGTCACCAGCGATGCATTGGCCGCTACACGAGCTAGAGGGACGTCAGAGGCTCTAGATATAGAGATAGGACGCGATTTACTTTCAAGGTAATTAACTAGTTATCAAATTATTAAAACGTCATTGTGTCACTTCAATGCTTAATGTTCTGTAAAGAATCATTTTGTTTGGTGATTCATTTGCAGTCCTAAAGATCACCATGAATTTGCAGTAGTACGAGAAAGTATCAGAAGAAAACTCGAAGTAAGTACTTTAGCTTATAATCCATCATTTATTTACTGATTAAAGCAATATTTGGATTCATTTTTAGAGAGTTGGTAAATTATTGTTTGATTTCTAACATGATAACTCTTGAACGTCTTTAGGCTATATGTTCGAGCACAATTGTCGAACCAAACAAAGCTCTAAGGAAACTTCCACGAGTTCAACATCTTTACGCTAAACTCACAGGCACACTCGATAAAGAAGATGATGAGGTATATATATATATACACACACAGAGGTCCCTGCTTATTGTATTTAACTTTGTCCTTGGAATCATATATATAAAGCGGAGATTAAATACTTAAATTTTTTCCAGTTCAAGATCTTGTCATCTCTTCATCCGACTCCAGCTGTTTGTGGGCAGCCTATGGAAGACGCCCGAGTATTTATAATCGAAACCGGTAAGCACACACTACTCAGCTGGCCTTATAAGGCATAATTCGAATTTCTTACCATCATTTTAGCTCTGCGAATTGATATAGATGACACTGATATATGCATTTGATATTAATCAATGATGCAGAATCATTCGACCGAGGATACTATGCTGGCCCTGTCGGGTGGTTTGGTGGTGCAGAGAGTGAGTTTGCTGTTGGAATCAGATCAGCCTTGGTTGGCAAGGTAATATATATTAGCATTACCTTAGCACATATGAATTAAATTAATAAAAAACGTCGCGACTTAATTTATCGATGAAACTAAATAAATTTGCATTGAAATATGCTAGGACATTGGTGCTATATTGTATGCGGGAACTGGGATAGTAGAAGGGAGCAAACCAGCCATGGAATGGAAGGAATTAGAGCTCAAAACCTCACAGTTCACGAAATTGATGAAACGCGAAGAAGCTCGAATGGCCGTAAGTGTAAAACACTGAAGGATCGAATATTGAGAGAGCTTACTCCGGACATATATGGATGATTAAGACCAAAAGTTATCTCAGTACCAAGAAATTATGAGCCATTTAATAGAGATAATATCAGCAACCCATTCTTTTCCAGTTGATATCCGAGGCATCCATCGTCCTCTCCCATTTTTTAATTTCTTGTAAAGATGAATAAATTTTTTTGTCATTGTATTACATGTTCCTTTATTACTTCATTTAAGCAATGGAAGAATTCTTGGATTTTTTTTTCTTCTTTCTTGGATGGTGTCCTCTGTTTTGTGGTTCAATTGCAAAGAAATAATACCCCTCAACCCTGTGATAATATATGATCGATCTAAGTCAAAAGTCAACTAAGAAAGACGTGGAATATTTAAAACTTTTCGTTTCGTGCATTGAATGTTTTCAATAAATCGAGTGAATGTGGAGACTGGAGATAGTCATTTCATGCCTCGGGAATATTCAAAACCTAACTAAT
>NW_027358020.1:0-12042 GCF_012295235.1 Primulina huaijiensis | reverse complement strand
TGCATCATGGCTTGTATTTTATTCCTTTGCAATTGTAGTTGTGTGCCAGTTTGTTACATGCACACCATTATTATCTGCAAGTCTAGAGACGCCTATCGTTTTTGATATTTCCTTCAGCAATTTCCCTTTAATGGGAAGATTCAAACTTCTGTCCATACAAGAACCAGAAGGCATGAGAATCGCTACTGTGTTGTTACGGTTATTATTCAGTACTCTTAGCATATCTGTTCATGAATGTAAGCAGCTTTTTGTGCGTTAATTTAAGGTTTTGTCTATGTCATTCTGCTATATTAAATTAAAAGTTATGGAGGTTATGAAATAATGTTGTGCGGTGTTGTTCCGTTCTTAATTAAATACCTTTTCTCCCGTTCGGTCGTCGTTCCAATGCGTAAAGTATGTTTAATCTTTCTCCCGCTGATCTGTTGTTGCTAGACTACCGCGAGGTAAAATTACATTGCTAAAATCAAAACTTGTTTATGGGTTAGATTCGTACTCAGTCATCAAACTCTTTCTCCCACTGATATGTTGTTGCTAGACTACAACGGATAAAATTACATTGCTAAAGTCGAAACTTGTTTACGGGTTAGATTCGGATTCAGTAATCAAACTCCTGTACCTCTAATTCTAAATCTACTAGAAATAAAAGATATATAAACTAATGTAAAAAAAAAATCTGGCCTCCAATGGAAAATCAATTCAATGTGTGGTACATACATTTAAGAAACGGACACGACTATATGATGTTCTTTATTTTGACTTGTACAAACTTATATTAGGATACATTTGACGCAGCTACGCTAACGGCAACATGGCGGCTTGAAAATTTTAAGAGCAGCAAAAGATTTCCTTCTCCGATTCCCGCTACAAAACCTCGAAACAAAATAAAAAATAGAAACCGAAGGAAGGAGCAAGTGGTGCAACAAATATCTTGTTTTAAAATGGGAAACGTGCAGCGTGGGATCTGTTTGCACCATTTGAGTGAGAGCCGACACTTCGATTACCTTAGTTAAATCATACAATTTTTTCATTTTAAAAGGTATTATATTTACTTATTTGCATGTGATCAACAAACAATGAATAAATAATAAATAAACAACGGTCATGTAAAGAGGATGCTCTTGTGTGCATGTGTGTTTTTTACGTTATTGTCTTTAGCTACATGTGCTTTTTCAATATAACTACATTTATTGTCATGATCATTACATTTTGGTCCGTTGAACTTCCTTATATATATCTCTCTTTTATTTGTTTGTGTGCGATTTTTTTACGTTACTAAGGCTACATTTATTGTCCTCATCATCACATTTAATTGTAAGCAATTACATCGATATATTGAATATTTTAAATTTTTTATTATTGGTTGATCATTTGAACTTACTTGCATATATCTCTCTTTTTGTTCCATTCTCTTCTTGGTATAGGATATTCTATATTTTTTAAGTTAGTATTTCTTTTTTTTTTTTCCAACTAATTTAGGTAATACTTTATTTGAACCGTTATATTTGCAACTAATGTTTCATGTGTTTTCTCTATTCTTTTGTTGTGAAATAATACACTCGTTGGGAGATACAATTCACGCCTTAGTTGTTAGCTAGGAATAAGGAGAGAGACAACTTGCAACATCGAAGAGAGTCTCCACCTACATTGTCTTCATCTTCGAGGCGCTTCTGTTACGGAAAAAAATAGCATGAATTCGACGCGAATCACGACGACTTGATGATTCCCATTATTCCAATGACGAGACCCAAACCCCTTAGCTCCTCGACAATCTTTTTTATTTGTGTTATCTTGAGATTTTTTATAGACTACTACATGATCGAACATATGCTATTTGTTTATCTTGCATATTTACTTGTGCAACGAAACATATACTCCGAAGCTCACCAAATATGTGTTACGTCGATGCATGTGTTTATTTATGAATTTGTTGATTCGATGTCATTTTGTTTGTTTCCAAATTCCACATTATAATAATAGTGTTCAATTTTAAACTTTATGTATAATATTAAAATTTTATTAAAAAAAATAAGTGACGGTTTAAGAAAATGTCATTAAATTTAGCAACCATTTTTTAAAAAATTTGTTGCTGGAATTAGAAACGGTTATGTAGAAAACACCATTGATAACTTTAATAGCAGTTTAATGAGAAATCGTCGCAACAATTAACGGTAGTTTTCACATGAATCTGTCACTTCACACTAACAACTATTTATGGAGACCATTGAAACCTTTTGAATCAGCTTTGTTATTCTAACACCCCAAATAGTGACTAAATGGCCAACACCATTATTCACTTTACCACCCCGTCATCTTATCTAATTTTTCGTTATTTAAAAACGAACTGATATAATTGTTGTTGACTTTAACTACAATTTACAAACAAAATATCACAGAAGTAGGAGACAAAGAGAAAGCCCTTCAAAAATACCGAAGCAAAACTATAATTTTGTTGAAAATTTTTGAGCGATTTAAACTGTCGTTAAACATCATTTTTTTCTTGTAGTTGATTTATTAGAAATATCGTTAAACTAAAAGTTATATATTAATGCAAAAGTGCTAAAAAATTGGTTTACTTTAACTAAGAAAAGTTGCATTAGTATATGCTTATGTTTTAAACAAATAACCTTGGTTATTGAGGAAATTTCAATTGTTTTGTTTATATTTAACTTTTCTCATAATAGATTTACGAGAAATAAATATATGCTCCAACATAAGAATTCAAAATTTAAAGTTGGTATTTTCTGTCTATGCTTATTACTATTGATTCAACCGAAAATTTATCTTTTAACAAATGTATAATGAAAAAAGATTTTGAAATTTTGAAGTACAAACTTTTTTAAAAATTGTACAAAAAATAGAGTTTCTATTTTCATACCCTACCCACACACATCTTTTATATAAAAAAAATCGGATAATCTAAAATATAGATGAATGTATTAAATTCATTTAGTAGAATAAAATTACAAATTTAAATAAGAATATAGTTTTTTTCCAAAAAATATAATACATTTTTAATGAACCATGAATATATTCTTTAAATAAAGTTTGAGCTCGACTCGATTATAAACGTGTTAAATTCAAATATTCAAGAGTTCGGCTCGGCTAAACTTGATTGCTTGCCTACTTGTATGCTGATTTATTTATCTATTTTTTACTTTTCTTTAAAAATATATATTTTGTCACTCAAATGTCCGTTGGTAGGCTCATGAGTCAACTATTAGATAAAAATATATATATGAGAGTTTTGATATTTGATTTATATTTCACATTTTTACTTATAAAAAATATAAAAAAATCTATTAAATTTATTTATTATAATGAAATACGTGTTTAAACAAGAATATTATATTTTTTCTAAATATTTAATTCAATTTTTTTATGAATTAAATGATTATTTAAATTTTTTATTTATTTTTCTTAAACGATTATAAACGAATCAAAATCTAAGATTCAAGAGTTTGACTCGGCTTAGTTCGATTATTGGCTTTATTTTTTATTTCTTACCTCTTATCTTAAAACCTATATTTTATCTTTCACATGTTCGTTGGTTGACTCATGAATCATTTATTAAATTAAAATAATAATAATTTTGATATTTGATTTATATATTTTATACTTTTACTTCTAACAAAAATAGAATAATCTATTAAATTGATATATTATAATAAAAATTTGAATTTAAATAGTAAAATAAATTTTGTTTACTAAATATATAATTCAGTTTAATTAAATAAATAACTATTAAAATTTATGATTTATATTTCTTAAGCTCATTTAGGTTCGATAAAATTTCGAACAAGCTCGTGAGTCATGAATATATTTCTTAAATAAAGTTTGAGATCGACTCGATTATAAACAAGTGAAATTCAAAGATTCAAGAGTTCGACTCGGCTCAGCTCAATTATTTACCTACTTGTATGTGGCTTTATTTAATTATTTTTTAGCTTTTCTTTTAAAACTATATTTTATCGTTCACATGTTTATTGGTAGACTCATGAGTGCTATTAAAAAAATTATTTCCAATTTGATTTATGTATTTTACATTTTTTACTTATATCAAATATAGAGTAATCTATTAAATTTATTTATTAGAATAAAATTACAAATTTAATATTTGTATTGTAAATATATAATACAATTTTTAATGATTAGATGACTATTTAAATTATGATTTGTATTTCTTAATCTCATTTAGGCTCGACACCAGCTCAAAGAAGTTCGTGAGTCATGAATATATTCTTTAAATAAATATTGAGCTTGGCTCGATTATAAATGCATCAAACTCAAAGATTCAAGAGTTCAGCTCGGCTCAGCTCGATTACTTGCCTACTTATTTATTCATTTTTTTATTTTTTTTAAACCCTATATTTTATCGTTCAAAAATACGTATAAATTAAGATTAACAATTTACTACTTATTGGAGAGAAAAAGCATTTTTACCTCATCATATCATTTGCAAGTGTATAATCTAATGTTATATATCTAACATATGTGCAGGACATCGATGATATAATCAGCCGCAACATAGAGAGTCATAGTTTTCTGTTAAAATTGGATAGGGCTGTCACAAACAGTGAAGAGATGGTTTCAATAATTGTTGAAAGTGTTCAAAAACCATGCCCAATTCACTCCAAAATATCCAAACTAAAAACAGAGATCATTAGGAAATCTAAATAATGCAAGCAAAGAAGGATCAAAGAGCTATGCTTCCACATCTTCGAAGAGAAACATTCTCGGTCGAAGTGAAGCACATGACACTACTATAGAAATTAAGGACGACGAGGTTCTTGAGGAGTATACAAAACGAATTAAGAGGGACTGCATGCAAAAAAAAACAAACACTGCTGCTATGACGACCAAATAAGGGAAACCTTAAAGAGATTTTTCATTATGTTATCAATATTCATTTAAATTTTTTCCAAGTACTCGTTTCAATTTTTATGCAAGTACTTTCTATCTTTTTTGTTNAATGTTAAAACTTTGTTATAGAAAAATTCAAAAGTAAATTCTTCAAAATAAGCCAGCATTTCGTTTATAATCTAAATAACAAATAATAACAATTAAATGCACATATCAGTATTTAACTATAATTAATATTGAAAACTTTCCCTACATATTTATTTATTTATTTCCGAATTTGTGATTTGACATATAATGGCTAAGACATTTGTACTTTAAGCATTCTTGTGAAAAAAATAACATCCCTTGCTAAGTAATTTCCTTTGTGTTTCAGGAAATAAAGAAAGAGCAAGTCGAGTTCTAGAGTAAACATGCTGTTATTTACTTTTTCCTGCTGTCGTGTTTAATTTCAGAAAACAGAAGAGATTCGATGTTGTTTCTATTAAGTTGCGGTTATAGTTTTAATTGTTTCGGCAAAATTCATGGAAAAGTATGATTTGAACCAACCCAGATCAGATCATTCGTATGTTATTTCTATGTTTTAAGAATTGATGTTTTAGCTAGAAAGTTCAATTTTTGAGAACGTGGTCAATGATATCGATTTGGGTCGTCACATCCGCAAACAGTCCTGTTAATGACGTATCGTTGGAAGACAAAAGAAAATATGATGGAACAAGAAATTCAGGACAGAGAGATGATTAAAAGTTTTCATGGATCTTTTTGTCAAAAAGTATCTCTTGATCATATTTTCGAGATTTATGACTTGAATGTCGATTCTTCTTAATGAATTACAATAAGAAGAGACAACTTAACATTAACGTTGAGAAGATCAGACAAAGAATATTATTTTGCATTTATTTTGAACTTCTTCTTTCTCGAAAGATAGTTTGCTTCTATTTATGCTAAAAAAACTCGTGATTTATAGTGCTACCATCACAAGTTAGAAATCATTGTATTTTGGGAGACGATTGTCAGATCTCGTGAGCACCATGTGTGTGACAAATTTGTCTTAAGAACAAATAGTTTTCTTTTGTCTCGACTTCAAATTTGCTAACATATCTTCATAAATTTAGTTATCTTCATGTTGCAGATCAAATAACAATGATAAGCATTCTTTGGATTCTTCTTTTTTGGTTTCCAACTTTGAAAATGTATGATAATGAAATATGAAGCTTTAATATTTTTTATTGACACAAGAATGATGTATCAATTATATAGTTCTTGTATATGTTGTGACAAATTGTTCTACTTTATGTTGTTTAATTCTAGTTGACTTTTATAGGCAGTGTACACATAAAAATTTTAATTTACAAGATATTAAATTTTGAATTAAGTTTTATAGCTTTTACTCTTAAAATTCAAATTATGATTGGAATTCGAGATTCCAAGCTGTTTTAAATTTTGTAAGCAAACATGTTTAAATATAAATTTGCAAGATATTTAAAATTTTGAATTTAGAATTCTAAGTTTAACACTTAAAATTTTGGAAACTTCGAAGTTTCAATTATCAATCCAACGACAAGTGAAATGAAATACTTAAAAAGTTAAATGTTGTCAAATTTTAGAATAATATATGAGGTTTGAATTTTTGATACAAGAACGATTAAATCCAAAGTTAGTAAGATAGTAAATCCTGAATTTGGATGTATAAGTTCATATTGCTTAGAATTTGGTAAACTTATGCTTACCCAAATTTGTGGTGGGAAGCATTGACAACTGTAATTGAACTACATCATTCTCTTTTTTCTTTTATTTCTATCTTAATTGATCTACATGGGAATTTTTAAGCTTTCACACTTAAAAATCCAGAAATTTTACAAGATATAAACTAAAATTTTGATTTTCTATGTATGCGCTTAAAATTCAAACTTTAGAATTATATTAGATAGTTGTTTTGTATTCTTTAAGCAATTACGTTTAAATCCAAGTTTGCAAGAAATTAATTCTTGAATTTTGATTTATAAGTTTTAACGCATAAAATTTAAATTTGATAAAATTCTATACATTTCAAAAAACGTCTTAAATTCCTATAAATAACTCGAAATATGAGGGTGTCGTATTTAGGGTAAACATATCATGTTAAAATATGACACAAAATTAAATGAATGATGGTAGGTCTGGACGTATACGTCAAATACATAATATCGTGCTAACTTAATCTTCAATGATGTTATAATTTTGATTGAGATAAATCATAAGATAACTTAACAAATCTGTCGTATAAAGCCTAAGATGAAGATCAAGTATATAGCTTGTCAAGAGGAATGCACTTAAAATCTTCAAAATAAAGTTTTCATAGTGATAACTCAACTTTGTTGATTGAAGATCCCAAGAGCTTGGTTTAATGGTACAACAAAATTATGAGAAATTGAGCTCACACTCGAGAATTAATCCATTCTAATTCCTAAGATGATGAGTGTTGTAACCTACCAATATAATGATATTAAGTATTGCACTTTTAGGCTGCGTTTAGTTGGAGGATAAAATAAACTAATGATTAGTATATAAATGATAAAGAAAATGATTGTCGTAGAACTGTAATGTATGGTGTAAAATAATATTATGTTTGGTAAGATTTTTACGTGTAGGATAATTTTGAATTTTTTGATGAAAGGACAAAATTGCCTTTTTTTCCTTTTTTTTCTTCCACTCCGGCGGCGGCGGTCCGATGGCGTCGGTAGTCCGACGGCCGATCCGACAGCGGAGGTGGAGGCGACGGTCCGGCAACGTCGGTGCGGCGGCCGGAAGTGATCGGCTGGTGGCGGCTGCGGTATGCTGGCGTCGGCTGCCGCCGATGATCGACCGGCAGTCGGCTGCGGCGGTCAGCCGACGGTGTCGGCGGCCACCGGTGGCCGGTGGGCGATCGTGGCGGGAAGTGGTGGTGAGTTTGGATATATGAGAAGGGTAAAATTGGAAAAATAGGAAGGATTAAGAGTTGGATAAATAATCCTAGAGGGTGAGGAGTGATTATTTTATCCCAGTTAATATAACCTAATAATACATAGAAGGGATTGACTTGGTTAAATAAAAAACGTACCAAACATGGGATTATGTGAGTTAAAAAACTATAAACTCACTTAATCCCATAAACCAAACACTGCCTTAATGTTTTATTTATCTATAAAAGGTGGAAAATGGTAGGATATGTTTAAAGGAAAGTTACTTTTATGTGAGTGTGATGATTGATGGCCTCAAAAAAAATACTTATGAAACCAAGATTTGTTCCATGAGCAAAACGGACACAACCGAAAAACCAAGATGAAATGATAGAAAAATTATCATGCATGTACTATTGTCCAGTTTTACACAAACCGCAAGAAGTTCAAGACATCATGTTCACTTCGTGACCTAGCAAATTCTATAATATTTTACTAAAGAATGTTCAAAGCTAAAAGTCACATCTCTTGATGCGATATTTTTTTTGTGTAAACTCTCTTTCGACATCACGTGCATTCATTTCATTCATGTGGGAGATTGTTGGAACTTTTGAGCTTAATAAATATAAATTAAGCAAAAGAAAAGACAAAAAAACTCGACCGAACAAGAACATCAAATGTGCGTCTTTATTAAAATTTACGAGGAAATTTCCCAAATAGCAAAAGAGGCAACTTAACACTTCTTTTGTTGCCCTGGAAATTCCGCGGTAGAGAGGGAGTCGCCTAGGCTCCTATAAAGTGGCGTTGGGCGTCTGACGGCTTTGTTTACCAATGTTTGCAAGTTTTCATGGATCTTTTTCATCAAAAGGTGTCTCTTGGTCACATTTTCGAGATTTCAGACTTTAATATCAATCCATCTGAATGAATTAAAATAAGGAGAGACAACATAACATAAAATTTGAGATGATCAAACAAAGTAAAAACATTTTGCATTCATTTTGAACTTCTTATTCTTTTCTCTTCTCAAAAGGGAGTTTGCTTCATTTTATGTTTATAAAACTTTTGATTCATAGTGCTACTATTACAAGTTGGAAATCGTTGTGATTTAGGAGACGATTACCATATTCCATGAGCTCCATGTACGGGACAAATTCGTCTTTAAGGACAAAGAGTTTTCTCTTGTCACGACTTCAAATTTGCTAACATATCTTCATAAATTTAGTTATCTTCATGTTGCATATCAAATGAAGATGATTCGGAGAATCTCACCAACACATATAAAATTATGTCATCAACTTTGCAAATTTGAATCCATTACTTGATAGTATTTGGAGCATCACATTGTGTAAAGTTGACTAATAAAATAGAGTAAACCATCCATAAAAAAAATCCAACAATTGAATAAAGCAATAAGGGAAATACAGAGCAACAACTGCATATTGGTTCATCTCAACACTAGCTTATTCGTATTTACAAGAAAAAAAATGTGGGTTTTGTATTCCAGTTCCATCCATATATCTGCACTTCAATGCTGTCCGCTTATTGCCATTCGAGGTGCTTCCCGTTTCATCAATTTCGTGAACTGTGAGGTTTTGAGCTCTAATTCCTTCCATTCCATGGCTGGTTTGCTCCCTTCTACTATCCCAGTTCCCGCATACAATATAGCACCAATGTCCTAGCATATTTCAATGCAAATTTATTTAATTTCATCGATGAAGTCGCGAAGTTTTCGATCAATTTAATTCATATGTGCTAGGCAATGCTAATATATATTATATTACCTTGCCAACCAAGGCTGATCTTATTCCAACAGCAAACTCACTCTCTGCTCCACCAAACCACCCAACAGGGCCAGCATAGTAACCTCGGTCGAATGATTCTGCATCGTTTATTAATGTCAAATGCATCAGTGTCATCTATATTAATTCGCAGAACCAAAATGGTGGTAAGATATTCGAATTATGACTTATAAGGCCAGCTGAGTAGAGTGTGCCTACCGGTTTCGACTATAAATACACGGGCATCTTCCATAGGCTGCCCGCAAACAGCTGGAGTTGGATGAAGAGATGACAAAATCTTGAACTGGAAATTTTTTTGACAGTTAATCACTGCTTTATATACATGATTCCAAGGAACAAATTAAGTTAAATAAAGTAAGCGGGGACCTATGTTATGTATACATACCTCATCATCTTCTCTTTCGAGTGTGCCTGTGAGTTTAGCGTAAAGATGTTGAACTCGTGGGAGTTTCCTCAGAGCTTTGTTTGGTTCAACTATTGTGCTCGAACATATAGCCTAAAGGCATACAAGAATTATCACGTAAGAAATCAAACAATAACGTATGAACTCTAAAGTGAATCCACATATTGCTTTAATCAGTGAATGATTAATCTAAGCTAAACGTACTTCGAGTTTTCTTCTGATACTTTCTCTTACTACTGCAAATTCATGGTGATCTTTAGGACTGCAAATGAATCACCAAACAAAATGATTCTGTTCAGAACATTAAGCATTGAAGTGACACAATGACGTCGTTTTAATAATTTGATAACTAGTTAATTACCTTGAAAGTAAATCGCGTCCTATCTCTATATCTAGAGCCTCTGACGTCCCTCTAGCTCGTGTAGCGGCCAATGCATCGCTGGTGACACTCAGCTGGTCTCGGTAAAATAGTCGTTCGGGCTAATCCACAATATATACAAAAGAATATCAAAATATTGCAAGACAAAAAATTCAAGGTGCCAAATAACAATAAGACTTGAAAATTTATACTCACAGTGTTCCCAATGAAAGCAGGTGCTTCTGGAGGTTGGAGACAAAATTGGTAGGAGTTAACTCCTTCAGCCTGTAAGGCTTCCAACCACATTAAGGGGTCGATTTCTGCATTTGTATGTACTCGGCTGCTACGTGCAAGTACAACCTGCATGTATACATACATACATAATTGTATAGTTTCTCAGTTAGTAACCATTCATGAATTTATGTCACGGAAAACAAACTGACTAGGAGGATCTTGCTAGATTAGAACCTTGGTTAGAGCGGAATCTTTGCTTTTAATTGAGTCCAAGGCTTTGTTGACAGCTAATTCCCAAGATATTTGGTTGGGAACATGAGTTTGATCGAGCAAAATAGGTTGTTCAGAAGAATTATCGTTCAATTTGATGGCACTTGAAAGCTGCCGCATGGTGGCCTCGAGTGCAGCAACTGCTTGTTCGTATGTGGTGGAAAGGCGGTTGTCCCATGCAACGGTTGCAGCGATCATCGATCTTCCTTCAAACTCATCAAATTCAACCTGAGGTACCATGAAATAGAAAGAAGCAAAGTCTTGCCATTCGGGAGATATGTTAGCTCTTGCATCAAAACGCATTCCACCATAAGCACGGATCAGTGGAGAGCTTTTAGACAAGAACCTGATCAAAACCATATATGTTAATTATTTTTTTGGAATATTTCGCATCTCGAAAATGTGATGGATTCGAACATACCTTTTGATGGAATGCCAATCATTCAAAGAGAATGCATCGAGATGGCGAAATGAAACAGCTGAACCAAATCCAGCAACACTAACTAACTTTTCTTCATCGTTATTATGAAGACCGGGAACGACGGACGATTCGCGGCCAGAATAATAACTGCGAGGGAGCACGGGATCTATGCTCTGAGAACGAAGCCAATCCAGTGCCTCGATGTGCTCCTCAATCGGCACCTTCACATGCAATACCAATTAATGGGTTTTAAGTGCTCACAGATAAATTCAAGCAGCAAACATAAAAATAATTTATTTGTAAACTTTTCATGGAATTTATTTAAATATTGTTATATAGTATGGTAATATATATTCAAATTCGTTTGTTTCAATAATTGTACTTATAATATATGAAATTGTTGATTTAATTGTCAATAAAATATAGCATGTTCTTGGGGAAAAAATTGTGAAACTTCATTAGGTTTTGTCATACGAGATTGAAAGCGGATCAAGAAAATTCACTGAATTAATTGAGGAAGAAATCTAAATTATTGAATATATATAGACTGTAACTTGTAATATTTTTCATTTAAGATAGAGCTTCATTCAATCTGTTTATCTTTATATATAAAGACAAATCTATAAATGATATACCTCTACTTAAAGTTCTGAAATCTTCAAATTTTTTTATTTATTTTTTTGGNCCAAATCCAGCAACACTAACTAACTTTTCTTCATCGTTATTATGAAGACCGGGAACGACGGACGATTCGCGGCCAGAATAATAACTGCGAGGGAGCA
>NW_027358019.1:0-1075 GCF_012295235.1 Primulina huaijiensis | reverse complement strand
TTGAGTTCAGTTCAATGACAAACTCATACTCGGTATCTCGTCAGTTGATGACAATCAGTTTAACTAAAAAAACAGTTGCAGAAATAAACTGAATGAAAGATAGAATAACTAAAATAAAAGGTAACTGAAATGAAAAGCACACGATTTGTTTCTGGATGTTCGGAGAATGGAATAACTCCAACGTCATCCCTTCTATCACGAAGATAGGATTTCTACTAAAAGACTTTGATCGAATACAATGTTTGTACTGACCCACTTCAGTTTGGTCTTATCAATGCCAAAACTGAAACTCTTAGTTACAACAGGCTATTTCAGTTCGTGACTGATCTTAGCACAACTCAACAATATAACAGAGATTACAGTGTGCTAACAAGCTCAAAGACGGTAGCCTTGAATGCTACAGATAGAACTTAGTAAGAGTGAGCTTTTGATTTCAGTAGAGTAACAGCTTGAGTAAAATAATTGTTCTTGTATCCTTGTTTTTTCAGCTGCTCTCTTCGCCTATTTATAGGCTTCTCTTCCAACAATAACTTGATATAATATTTGAATTTTATATCCGTTGATTGCCACGTCTATATTCTCCTAACAATCGTACACTGTAGACTCTGAAATACGGCGTTCCACTACGAGTTGCAGTTTGCTTGTACTGATGTCGGTTGAACGTTTTTTTCATTTGATGACGTGTATGGCTGAGTGATCAGCTGATAAATGGTAGCTGATAAGCTTTTGGTGAGTGAATCAACTGATCACTTTCCAACTGATCAGTCAGCTGTCTTCAGGATTCCAGTAAGGTTCAACTGATCAGTCAGTTAATTTCGAAGGTTCAGTTCAGCTTGATTCGGTTGCCTTTGATAACTCACGCGATACTTAAGTTAGGCGAGCTGTATAATTCGAATACTTGATCAGTTAGTTCAATAGATAAATGGTTTGTCAAACAGCCGAAATTAAGCTTCCAGCAATTTCTCCCTTTTTGGTGTTTGACAAAACTTAGCAAATAATAACTGATCAATTAAGCTTATAGACGTCCTTTAAATCGGTTGTAGATAAAATAATAACTGTCTTGTACAGATTCGTA
>NW_027358018.1:0-270 GCF_012295235.1 Primulina huaijiensis | reverse complement strand
ACAGACAGTGTCACCACCATATAAACGAGTAATTGATGGAATTACAAATGGGGTTGGTGTTATAAGTCTTTTTGTAGCAGAAGATATCAAATATATAGGGGGTGGCCGCTTTTCTTCTTATCTTTTCTTCTATTTCTCTTGTGTATCAATTTCTTCCCTCATGCATTGAAAAATACAAAAAAATCAAATTTGAATTATGATATATATGATATTTTTAAAAAAGTCAAAATTAATATTCCTTTATTAGATGCAATAAAACAGGTACCATCA
>NW_027358017.1:0-889 GCF_012295235.1 Primulina huaijiensis | reverse complement strand
TATGTCACATGATTAGAGAACTTAGATCTAAATGCATGTTGGTTACGTTGGAATCTGAAAAATGTTCATATAAAATGCCTCCTAGACGTGCTCCCGTTATTGAGAACCAAGCAGAAAATAGTGTGAATCATCAAGGAAATACACCTCCACCACCACCACCAGGGGATGCTACTACTCGCGCTTTAGAGGGGATGGCTCGTCTTTTTGAGCAGCAGATATAGAAACAGCAGTTACAACAGCAGCAGTTACAGCAGATGCAACAGGCACCTAGGCCACAACATGATGTTTATGATCAGTTCCGGAGGCTAGGGCCGAAGGAGTTTTCTGGCACCACCGATCCCTTTGCTGCTGAGAGTTGGATCCGTTCACTTGAGGTACACTTCCGTTATCTGGATATGGGGGATGCGGATAGAGTGAGGTGTACTACCTATCTATTTAGGGACGACGCTTCTTTATGGTGGGAAGGTGCCGAGCACGGTGTTAATCTCGCTACTATCACTTGGGCTCAATTCAAAACAATGTTCTACGAGAAATATTTTACTGCTGATGTGAGAAGCCGTTTAAAGAGGGAATTTATGACTCTCCGTCAGGGAGACTCTACTGTTGCTGAATTTGTGAAGAAGTTCGATAGGGGTTGTCACTTTGTACCCCTTATTGCCAGGGATGCCGAAGAAAAGCTTAGACACTTCATGGATGGTCTACGACCTACTATACGAAATAATGTTATGATGATGCGTCTTTTGGACTATGATACTGCAGTTACTTATGCATACCAGTCTGAGCAATCCTTGAAGGACATCGAGTTTGAGTTACAGCGCAAGAGGCAACAGTATCAGAAAAATAATCAACCAAATAAAAAGCCTTACACAGGACCTCCTAGACCTCAAGG
>NW_027358016.1:0-284 GCF_012295235.1 Primulina huaijiensis | reverse complement strand
GAAGTGTCCCTCTAGGCTGATTGCTTCTGAAAACTGATTTGCAATATGCATGCCCTTTCTTTTCTCTCTTATTTTCGTTGTTGTTATTCTTGTTGTTGTTGTTGTTATTGTTATTGTTGAGTCTTCATTGATATTCTCTTTATATAGGCGGGAAAGACTGATCGTACAGTGAGACTCATTTATTGTATCCGTTGCATCTTGAATTCGTTTCTTGAACTTTGTGTCTCGACTTTTTAACCGCCCTTCTGAAACGTTTTGTCTTTAATGCTCTGATGCAACGTCCA
>NW_027358015.1:0-315 GCF_012295235.1 Primulina huaijiensis | reverse complement strand
TTGTAATTACCTTAGCTTCCCTGTGGATACGATATTCGAACTCATTGAATTATACTACTAATGGACAACCTGCTTTTGGGAGTGCAACAATCCAAGTCGCATCGAGTTTTTGACACCGTTGTCGAGGAAGTATAATTTTTAATTTCAAGTCTATTTAATTTTGTTTATAGCTTATTTTTCTTTCTTTGATTTTTTATTGATTTTGAGTTTTTTTCTTCTTTTTCTTTTGCATTTGTATGAGCATTTGATCACGTACACTTAGTGGTCGATTCATTCGAAATATCCCTTTTATTTTCACAAAACATGGCGGAAGAA
>NW_027358014.1:0-418 GCF_012295235.1 Primulina huaijiensis | reverse complement strand
CATGTGGAGCTGAAGACTGATCAGTCGACCAAAGGATAAATGCTAATCACTTTCAAGGATCAAATTTCGTTCAAATGATAAAGGATCGAAAGCTTTACGAATAAAATGATTTATGATATATGATTTATGCTTAAAATCTTTTTAAATGATTTAATTATGCTTAAATGAGTTTTAAACAATTTTAAATTGTTTGTTTATGTTTAAAAGCTATTTTAAAATAAAAGTATGATTTTTAAATGCTTGTGATTGTATATGTATTATTTACTACTCATGTTTAGAACGTGTTGAGTCATTAGACTCATTAGGTTTGTATGATGCAAGATTTGATGATATTATGGGAGGCGCTGACGATTGAGTGGATCGAGTGTTGCAGTACACTCCCGAGGGACCCTTTCGTTTTCCGCACTAGCTTGTTAGA
>NW_027358013.1:0-310 GCF_012295235.1 Primulina huaijiensis | reverse complement strand
GAACGAAAATAGAGATATTTATAGACAGTTTGCGACGGATTTTGGGTAAACCGTCGTTATTGACGACGGTAAATGATAAACCGTCGCATATTTTTATTTGGCAACGGTTTGGATTTAAACCGTCGCTAAAATTAGCGACGGTTTCAAAACAATGTCGCTAATTTTAGCCACGGGTTTGTCAAAAACGTCGCTAAATTTAAAGATGCGACGGGTTTTTTTTAAAACAGTCGCTAAAATTAGCGACGGTTATTTCAAAACCATCGCTAATTTAAACGTAGCGACGGTTTTTGAAATAACCGTCGCTAAATAT
>NW_027358012.1:0-288 GCF_012295235.1 Primulina huaijiensis | reverse complement strand
AGTGGTCTTAATTCTTAAGACCAAAGAGTCGGGCGGAAAAAAGGGGGAGGAGGGGGGGGGAAAGCTCTCCGTTCCTGGATCTCCTGTAGCTGGAACCACAAGAATCCTTAGTTAGAATGGGATTCCGGCTCAAGCACCTTTTGAGTGAGATTTTGAGAAGAGTTGCTCTTTGGAGAGCACAGTACGATGAAAGTTGTAAGCTGTGTTCGGGGGGGAGTTATTGTCTATCGTTGGCCTCGATGTTAGAATCAGTCGGGGGCATGAGAGGCGGTGGTTTACCCTGCGGCG
>NW_027358011.1:0-22941 GCF_012295235.1 Primulina huaijiensis | reverse complement strand
CCCATTTCAGAACCTTCGTCAAGTGGAATGTATGAAATGTGATTTAAACTACGTTCTTCTTAGTTATGTCTTCCTTAAGTAGCCTTCGAACCAACTTCAGCCTTGCATGTTGAGGAGCTTTAAACAACAGATTCTGTTGCTTTGGCTTTTCTGCTAGCAATGCAGCAGCAGCAACAATTTCATCTGCACATAGTTCAGGGATTGATTCTAGCACAGCAAACACATCCTTTGTTGCGTTTACTGTATCATACTCAACGCCAATTCACTTCACAAATTCGTTCATCGTAGATCTTGCCATCTCAGTGAAATTGTTAATGGCATCAATGAATAGCTCTTCACCTTCTGAATGCTTCTTCCGTTTCTTAGTGTTCTTTGATTTACTACCAACTTTGTTCAAGATGGAGCATTTGACACCGACATGGATTCACCTACTTCCTCAGTCTCCTGAAAAAAAATATTCGGTCCAATTTTTTCTTGGGGCACAATATCATTATCATCAGTCATGTTTAGTACTCCTTGAAGGGCCTCAGCAAAGCTCTCAGCATGTTGTCCCGTTGCACGGTCGTTTCCAAATATTTCGCACCAATCGGGAAAATAAGGCCATGTTTTGTAACGCCATGTACGAACACTGCTGTCAGCCTATTGTATATTGTAGATTAAATAGTGTACAAAATTAAAATTTAAATGACAAATATAATGGAGTTGGACACTGCACCTAGTTATGAAGTAAATAAACAATACAACAAGAACAAATTGCAAGAGAGCATTACCTTCACAAATGAATCCCACGTTTCGTCAGTTGCTTCAATCCTCTTCTCTGTTTCGTTCCAGCCAATTCCACTCCTGCTAAGCATTGTTAGCAAAGAACCATGAGTCCTTTTCCAGACATGTATCTTTGAGTTAATATGTGGGTTCCCTCGTAAATTGGTGTTTGGAAAAGCCTGGCAATAGATTTCTCTAAGACAGTCAAGTATCCGCAGCGAAACCCATTTTCACTCTTCCATCCAGCATTGACTAATTCTTTAAGTGCCTGAATGAGGAATTCATCCTCCTTCTGTGTCCACACTCGGCGAATTCTCTCAGATTTCTTAGCGGTGCTAGTTGCAGTAGCAATAGGTGAGCTAATATCCATGATGACTAGAACAATTTATAATAATCCCTGTACAATGCATAATTATTTACGTATAAAATTTTAGTCGAAAAATTGAACCACCATACATAAATTTATTAAAATACACAACCAACATCAAGTTTTACATATCAGAAATATAAAGACATTAAACGTCAATCACAACAGAAAACATAAATCATCACCCTTTCACATATTTTCTAAAATAGCACAAATACAGAAAAATACATGAACAACATCATTTCTCAGTTACTATGGTACATAGACAGTGCTACGTTTTCCCTCCATGTGTCCCATGCAGGAGAAGATTCAACATTGCCAATGAAGTCAAAAACTCCGATTTCTGTAAGTTCAATATATGACTCATCATCTACATCTACAGGGTCATCTACCATTTCGGAGCGAATGAAATTAAGTAGCAGAATGCAAACCATTACTATACGATTCTGAACTTTCAAGGGGTAAAACGATGGGCTACGAAGAATAGCCCATCATCTTTTCAATAACACAAATGCTCTTTCAATAACAATACGAGCATGACAATGTTTAGAATTGAAAAACTCTTTGTAATTCTGGGGTGCAAAAGAACCGCCCACCCACTGATCCATATGGTATCGAGTTCTCCTATACGGTGTCAAGAATCCTTCAACGTTTGGGCAGCCATTGTCACACAAGTAATAACAACCTGTTATTTGTAAATAGTATTACAAGTTAGCACCAACAAATAAAAAAAATACAAAAGTGACTTACCAAAAAAATTATATTTCTAATCTCATTATGAAATAATGTGCGAGAAATATTATTTCATTGACTACTAATTAAAACTTGACATATTAAATAAATAAATATTAAATGCTATTACAACTATACCAAAAAATTGTCTAAAGAATAAATTCGTAAAGAAAAAAAATAATATATCAAACATGTTCATGTAACGAAACATAACCAAAAACATATTTATACTCCTTACTAAAATTATGACAGAGAAGTTCTAACCTCTGGGAATCTTTAGCCCATTTTGGCGATTAACTGCATCACGTAAGACACGAGCGTCTGCCGCTGATCCTTCTCATCCGGTTAGTGCGTAAATAAACTGCATGTCACGATTGCATATCCCCAAAACATTTATTGTTGTTGTTCCTTTTCTATTTCTGTATTTCGCTTTGTCTTTATTTGGTACTTGGACACTTATATATGTTCCATCCAATGCACCCAAACAACCCTATTATGTATGTTGTTCATATACTTCAAATTAGTCGCAAAAACATTTGTGGTTGCTAGTCTTCAGATCATGAATTTAAATGCATGACGTCTAACTAATGAGTTTTACAATGGAAGCAAACAAATGGTGATAGTGAGTAAAGACACTTACCTTGAACCATTTCCAAGTATTGTTGGAGCAATTCTCATCCACAGGAAGTGGTTTGACAAGTAGTAGGGGGTGTAGTTTCAAAATCGAACAGAGTACTTCGTGAAAATGAGAGCTCACTGTTTGTCCACTTCGTAAATAATCATGACCAATCACTCTAACTTTCTTGTGATGTGCTAAAATAGATAAAAACATTGTCACCTTCTCCTCAATACGAACATATCTCGAATCCACTACGCCACTCACATTTTTTACCAAATAACAAAGACGTGCAAATGCATTACGATCCATTCTCAAATTCGAAACACACTGCACATCTCCTAATTCAATAATCCTATGTAGATGGTTGATTTGAGCAGGTATTCTCCCAGTAACATTGTAAGAACGATCTCTTCTACGGTATCTACGAGACGATCGTGCTACAAACTTCGTAAAGAAACGTGTTAACAACACTAAGAACATGAAGGACTTGCTCAAATGTTGGTATACTGCTACAAATGTTGCGATGTGCCGATGTACTTCAGCCATGACAGAAAGATTTATGCCACAAGTTCAAACCATTTCAAATGGTCTACTAAAAACACGAACACCATATAAAAACTTATATCGCAACAATTATATAATCTGTACAAAAAAAAATCCATAAAAATAAAGTAAATATACTACGAAAATGTAACGAAACCAACACAAATACAGAGAAGTGAACAAAGTAGGTTCTTCCTCCTTCGCCTTGGAAAGAACACAAACAAAATAATCGGATCTCTGTAAAAATGATGGATACGAAAGTATCTAACCCTTTGTAAGAAAATAGTAGATGGCTTCGAGTGTTGTTCTTTACAGGAATTTCATGGATGCTGCATTCCCATTTACGGCTGCGGAAAGAAGATAAATGAGATTTGTCGGTGAATGTTAAAATAAATGCTAGGGCTTCGAGGTTATTTCGGTAAAATGTGTGTGTACTACATGTCACTATAGATATTGCATATAATTTGTCTTGGGCTGCATCTAGTATTAATAATATCTGCCATACAGTTAATTGTAACGGGCCCATACACAAACACATATACATTGTCAGCGTACCAATCACGGTACTAAATCTGAATTTAACACAAATTAGCCACTTATACAGGTTATCAAACGGTGCCTAAGAGTATTACTTTTTATTGTGAATATCGGTAGTGTTGAGCCGTCTCACAGATAAAGATTCGTGAGACAGTCTCACAAGAGACCTACTCTTGAATATGATATGCATAGTGATATCTTTGTGTTTGACTAAATGCCGCAAAATTTTGAGAATGGAACGATGATGAAATTGGCAGATTGATGAAAAAAGCCACGAGCGTTACTTCGAAATCCGACATCCCTTAAAAAATTCTCAAAAACAAATAAACACATAAAAAATTGCAAAAAAAAAAAAAAAAAAAAAAAAAAAAAAAAAAAAAAAAAAAAAAAAAAGAAGGCACAAATGAGAAGATGTACAAATCCTAGAGGCAGATATCATCGTTTTTAGTCTCCCGGAAGCCGTTCATATTTTTTTTTTCAAAAAAAGCCATAGAGTTTTCAATCATGTGACTAAGCAGATTTAATTCTTTTGTCTTCAACACTTTTTTTAAAAAAATTTAATTAGGTATTAGGAAATTGAAAATTTTAATATCTTTCAATAGAAAAATTGAATATCTTCCAATACATTTTACAAAACACAATACAACTTATATGTATATCCTAATCACTTATACCAAACTCCATATATCATTGAACTTTTTTAATCATCCTTATATTTATACAAAAATTATTCCATAACTCAAATCAAGTGATACCTTACTATTATATTAAGCGAGATACCTCTTTACTGATTAAATTTATTATTTCTTTCTGACAAAAAGCTGAATTTACCAAAATACCCATAAATATCGATTTTCATTTAAACTCATCATGCCATGTATAATGAAAATAGAGATGGTTCGCTATGACGAGTGCTGATTCCCTCGGATAAATTAAAACTGTTCACAGGCCCAACCAATCGAATGGGTCCGGTCCAACCCTGACTGATGTAGAGGATAATTTAAACAATTAATATAATTTGTCGCGTTTGCTTCCCAACAACTTCAATACAAATTTGAGAGAAAAGGAGGGATCAAACCGGAGAGAAAAGGCTTTCCATATTTCCCTATTTATTTTTATATTATATTATTTTTTTCAGAAAATATTTATTTTCAATAATAAATATATACAGATATATAGAAGAATAAAGTAGCGAAGAGTGGAAATTCGCTTCGCTCGTCACTGTATCCCACAGACTACAATAATTTTTCCATTTTAATGTTTCTGCAATTCGAAACGTTGTAAGAATTCAAGGTTCTTTTGCTTCAATGCCTTGTTCTGGTTTCGATAAGCTTATTTTCCAATTTTATTTTGTATCATCCAATTTTTTTTTTGAGTATTTTTGAGTATTCAATTTTGTCTGGATGCTGTCTCAGCTTTTTTAGGTCAAAGTAGATAAAGTTACATATTTTAGTGTGGAATTTTTTAATTCTTACGTTTTATTTTGTGTTCTATCGCCTGCATTTGTTTTGGTGCTTCTTTTTTATGGATCAGTTTGCTGAGGAATAATTATGCCTAAAACTTGTGTTCTTGGGTGTTTACGTTAATGGGCAAAGTTGTGTCGCTTAATCTTTGTCAAGTTGCACGAATGTCATATAGCTTTTGAAAAGAAAAGAAGAAAACCAGAGAAATTGGAAGAGCGGTAAGAAATGGTCAAGTATGAGTTGACCTGCACCAAATCTCTTTTGATTGACGGGACTAGAGTCTAGAGGAAAATTTTGATGTTAATCTTTTGATTGGTGCTATTTATTTGCATTTATGGGTTTTTTATGGTGTCCAAGAAGTAATTTGAGGTGCTTTGTCCTCCCTTTTTGTCTCAAATTTTACAAGATTTTGTGATATGTGAGATATCATTAAACATGAAATTATAAAATAATTTCTTTATTACTTGTCCAAAGAAGTACCTTTATCTCAAAGCAAGGAACGGAAATTTGTACGTGTGCCGGTTTATTTAGTAATAGTTGTGAAGGGTATAGAACCTGCAAAGACACATTATCTAAGTAAACCGAAACTGATTTTGCAAACTTTTACGAATACTTAACTTAGAAACGAAATGAGGAATGATATTTTATATTGACTTTATTTATGTTTGGACAGGAAGATTTGTGTATTGCTGTGAGGTGGCAGCCTGGCAGTCTGTTGTTTTCTTCATACTTTCCTATGGGAATTAAGTCTTGATGGAAGAACTACGTCCTTTGAACTCTGAAGTATTTGCTGAACATCTTTGTTGTCCGCCATGAGCAATATGGTAATTTAATTTTCAAAATCTCACTTTCTATCAGTTGATTGGATTTGTTTTTTGTATAAAATAATTGACATGTGTGTGCTGCGCTTATACCTGGATGCTTGAACCTCTGTGCAAGCATACATTTGTTTCTTTGTGTTGAAGTGTCATTTTGTTTCTAAACATTTCAATGCAATGACAGAGTGGCTAAAATGGCATGAACTGCTTGGTTATCTTTGAAAGCATTATCCAAACCAGGCAACATCTGAAGGCAAATGGTTTCCATTCTTAGTTTTGACCTTCTGTAAAGTGTGAAGAAAATTTTATTCCCATCCATGTTGCACTTATCTTCTAGTTCTGCAAAAGCATGTATTAACTTAGCCGAAAGCTAGTGCAAATGGAATTATTTTGAAAAATGTGATTGTATTGATAGACTCTCTATATCAGTCGGCTTTAGTCTACAAATTAGCCAATCACAAATTGCTAGAATAGTTGGCTTTAGATATTAATCCGGATATTTTGAGGATTTATTAGTTGTGGTTTTTATTTTGATAATTGTGTTTGCCCATTTATGAAGTTTATAATTTATAATTTTTTTCTTTCTGTAGCCCCGGATTCTTGTCTATCTTGATCTTTATTTGTTGCCAATTTTTCAGTCCATAACATGCATGGCTTAGTTTTTCTGTTTTGGCATCCTAATTTGTTTGCAAATATTTTGATTTACAGAAGCAAATAGAACCACCGAACGTACCCAACAAAGTGAAAACAGAGGTGGACAAAATTGTCCACTTACCAGAGCATATTATAGACAAAATTTTGTCATATTTATCCCTAAGGGATGCTGTGCGAACGAGTGTTTTGTCAACCAGGTGGAGATACAAATGGGTTACACTTCCATATCTTGTATTTGATAATCAATCAGTTTTAGTGTCTACCCAAGATCAAACCCTCATAAAAAACAAGCTTGTCAGTATTGTTGACCACGTCCTATTGCTTCACAATGGCCCTATTCATAAATTTAAACTTTCTCATCGAGATCTTCAAGGTGTAAGTGATATTGATAAGTGGATTCTTTTCCTGTCTAGAGGCTCTGTCAAGGAATTTATACTTGAGATATGGAAGGGCCATCGTTACAAGCTCCCTTCTTCCATATACACTTTCCAAAATTTGGTCCATTTGGAACTTTTTAACTGCCTTTTATTGCCTCCATTTTCATTTATTGGTTTTAAAAGCTTGAAAAGCCTTGATCTTCAGCATATTACCATGGACCAAAGTGCATTTGAATACATGATATCCAGCTGCCCTTTACTTGAGCGTCTGACTTTGATGAACTTTGATGGTTTTGCCCTTCTTAATATACATGCTCCAAATCTTCTTTTCTTTGACATTGGAGGCATTTTTGAAGATGTTAGTTTCCAAGACACATCCCAGTTGGCTGTCGTCTCTATTGGTCTGTATGTTAACACTGAAAGTGACCGAAACCTAGCTTTTGGAAGCACCGGCAATTTGATCAATTTTTTTGCTTGTCTACCGCGTATTCAAAGGCTTGAAGTTCAGAGCTATTTCTTGAAGGTGCCATCAGTTCTCATCATAACTTAAATTCCAATATTTTAAAATGTTACACCCATGAGTGCTTTCATTGAAAAAACTATATTAATTAGATAGCAGAGTTATTTGCTCTTATATTGGAATTGTCATGTAATTTGCTAGCCAGCTTTATTTGTAACGCTTTATTACATTCCTCCTTGTGTATAGGTAGCCGAGCGCTCAGTTATCAATCAATTACTTATGTTTTTATCTCAACTTTCTAGTCAATTATCTTCCTTCTTTCTGATTTGTCTCTCCAGTATTTGGCTGCTGGAACCATACCAGGAAAGCTACCAAAACCTTGTGTTGATCTTGGTTTTCTTTCGATACGAATCAATTTCAATGATGTGGAAGAGAATCTAGCAGTGCTTTGCCTTCTGAGAAGTTCTCCTCATCTTCAGGAGCTTGAGATGTTGGTTAGTTTTTTTACGCTTGTTAATTTTACCATATCTCATTCAACCTTATATTAAACGTCTTGTTTTTCAATTCGTTTTTTGTAATTTCCCTTTCCTGAGTATACTTTCCATTGAATCTCAATCATCTCCCCAACTATACACAGGCTCGTGCAGAGGAGCAACAGGCGAATTTAAGGACCACTTCTAATATTCCGGAAAACATTGAAGCATTTAAGCATCTGAAGGTTATTAAGATTGTTGGGATATCTGGGATCAAACAAGAACTGAATTTCATCAACTTTTTGCTGGCAAATTCGCCTGTTCTTGAAAGGATGACTGTCAAGCCTGCCTCGGACGATGGTGGGTGGGATTTACTAAAGGAGTTGCTCCGGTTCCGACGATCTTCTGTCCATGCAGAAATTATCTACATTGATCCATAATCTGGTTAATGTAAATCATATCTCCTTTAGTTTTTGGACTGTTATGCGGGATCATGTTTGTTTCTAAGTGCTGGAACATGGGGAAGAAAGGTAAAAACAACGGGCTTATTTCTATGTTATAGTTTATGTTATATCCTACTGAAACGGAAATACGTTGTAACATTTGTTTATTTCCTCATCAGTATTTTCTAAACCATCGACACATTGGTCAATGTTACTGAATTAAGTATCAAAAATAGCGGTTGCGGGTTCTATTATCATAAAAAAAAATTGTAACTGAATTGCCTTTTCAAGTGTATTAACAAGAACCATCAACACAGTGGTCAATGTTTACTAAAGTTGGGCATCAAGCAAAACTTTCGTAAAATAATCTGTCATCATTTTGATACGTTATTTCTTAGTATATATACCTCTCACCAGTCAATTAACCAAGAATTAGTTGGGGTTTAACTGGTTTCTGTATACATATCGTAGAAAATCTAACTTTTATTGAAAATATTATTTATCTGCTACACTTGAAAAGAATTTCCTTTGGATCATATATAATTGGATTTTGATGCGTGAATCTCATGTGTGTTTCGTATAGGAGTCTTATATATAATTGATTACAACATTAAGGTGGGGTACTGGATAAATTTTCGTTTTTACTTTGGTTCAAATCTGAATATTTGTTTCAAAGAGGAGAAGTTTATGTCACGTCACTCAAGTGATGATTAACATATTTTTTCTATATACCCATTCATGTACTTGATTGAAATATTTTAAATAAAACATAGAAATGATGAATTAATACGACCTGGAAACATTTTTTAAAAAATACCAATAATTAATTTATGATAATCAGAACTTGTTCAAGTGTTATTAATATTTTGTATTTGGTATTAAATGGGGCCGATCGAACTTCCGCTCAATAAATTGGGAATGTTTGAAAGTTAGGTGGTGGACATTCCCAAAATTCTTGTGCATTTATTTTTATTTTTTGACAGGTAAAACTTGTAATTATATTGATTCAAAGTAAAGTATTTTGTTACACAAAGTATGTGCAACTACATTTGTCGATCTACACAGTGGAACAACTTAGCTTCTCGAAAGTGGCTCAATAAGTATCTAACTTCTGTAGAAATTGCTCCATTGTAGCTACGATCTTACACTGGACAAGTGAGTGCTTGCACCTCCAAGAGTGAGTCAGTAGAGATTTGTTGAATCGTTAATCCTCGTTCTTGCACCAATTTGATGCCCTCCCATATCGCGACTAATTTTGCATAAACAACCGTAGGAGGCTTGTCGATTTTCATACCAAAAGCAATAAAACTATGTCCTGCATGGTTGCGAACCAACCCACCGATCACGTAGTGGGGTGCATTCAATTTAGAGTTTTGATGACTTTTAATGGCTTTTTCAAATGATAGACTTTTATGGATTTGATAGATTTTTATTGACTTTTATGGATTCTCACAGATTTATAAACAGATTTATGTGGATCCATGTATACTTTTTTTCAAGATTTTTACAGACTTTTGTGAATTTTTTTATAGAATTTTATAAATTTTGTACTTAATTATAACATATTATTTTTTATTAATTTTTTTGAACCAATAATTAATTGATATATATAACATATTAAGTTTGAAATAGTTTTTCAATATTTATATTAATAAATAAATATAATTAATTAAAATTTAAATCATTTAATCCTTATATGTGTATATATGTGGGTTTGTATGCATGTTTGTAAATTTTTTAAAATACATCAATTGATTAATCTGCAATCTTGTTTTTGAATTGATGATATAAATGTGAAAAGAATATTATTTAGCATTGTGTAGATATAATTTTGTACAATAAGATCATATCTTATATATTAATTGAAAATGCTAAAAAGAATTTAAAAAATCATGGTTGCTGTGAGGCTATTCAATCATTAAGAATTAAGCAATATTTTTTGGATGATCTTTTATTATTATTGAACATTACATTAATTTGTATAAATTATAAATTAAAATCACAAAATCAATTTTAGTATTCAAAATTTCATATGATTTTAAAATAAAAAATTATAAAATGAACAATCAGCCAAAAAATGAAAAATTTAAAAGGAAAATTGAAAATATATATAGAGATACACTTCGAAAATTTGAGAGAATGATATAGATAGATAAGAGGAGAGAAGATAAGAAGAAAAGTGATGTGAAGCGACAGAGAGATAAATAAATAGCTTGTGTATGAGTTAGAAGTTTTAAAAATCTATCCAAATCTTTGGGTTGAACCAAATACAATTTTTGACAATTTATAGTTGTACCTTAAGTTTTAATGTTTGTATGTTAATGAATTCTATGAAGTTATTAAAAGTCTATTGAAAATTTGAATACCTATAGACTTTTATAGAGTTTTTAAATTTCAATGTTGAATACTACTTGAATTTTTAAAACTCTACGAAATCTATTTTGAATACAACTAGACTTCTATTGAGTACGTAAAAATCTTAATTGAATACATCTAGACTTTTAAAATCTACAAAAGTCATTAAAAATCGATAAATCTCCTACATTGAATACATCCCCATAGTGTTTAGTGTACTTATTGTACGCCGCTTCAACGTTCATTTTTAAAAGGTTAGGTGGGAGGATCAGCAGACCACCTTGCCGGTGAGCCAATGATATTGTCCCGAGGGCCTGTGAGCATATATTCGCGAGCTATCTGGAATTCCTGGGGCAGCGAGACACTCCAATTAATATATTGAAATACATATCCCCTTGCTCTTATTCTCATGCAAAAAAATATATCCACAATATCAAGATGTCTTGCCTTCTTGAGAATCTGGCAATACAGTGTCGCGTTCCAACAATTCTTGATCCCTGAACACCAAAACAGCACATGCTCGGTTGAATCATTGTCAGAGCTACATAGTGGGCAAGCGTCAACCTCTGGAACATGGTGAGAGCATATTTCTTGTTGTTGGGATAATTTTTTGTAGAACTCATCGCCAAAAAACTCTGACTTCAGGGAGAATAGTAAACTCCAAATGTAGCTCCACCACTGTCTAGATTGAACCAACGTAACGAATAGTGGCTTGGAGATTCATAGGATCCAATCTCTACTTTATATCCATCTCTAACCGAGTATTTCCCCTTGGAGTCAAATGGCCAAAGTCTCGAATCCTTTGGTGGTATCGTGGGCAGTGGGATGGCTAAGATCTCCTGTGCAATATATGGAGCAAAGATTGTTTGCACCAAAGGTTTGTTCCATGCCCCATTTACCATAAGCTCACTGACGGTGACAAAATTTCCCTGTCCTCTAGGGGCCTGAATTTGTGAACGAAAACCAGGGATCCAATGATCTAGATATATCCAAACACTCTCGCCCTTACCAATTCGCCAAATCCTTTCTTAATTAGTAGCTATAGACTCCACATCAATGATCTCCATATGTATGATGGGTTGCTATCTAAAGGTGCAACCATGATATCTAGATATCTAAAATACTACCTTTGAGTACACGGGCGACAAGAGAATGCGGGTCATCAATGATCCTCCATATTTGCTTTACCAGGAGGGTTTTATCAAAAGATTCAAGTTTGCGGAATCCCATGCCTCCTATGCATTTCGGCTTACATAGATACCTCCAAGACTTCCGATGCATCTTATTTTTTCCAGCGTCGATACTCCACAATTCGCACATTCTCGTTCTATTGCATCGCATACAGAATTCAGAATTCGGAAACAAATCATAGCATATGTAGGGATCGACTTTAACACAATCTTGATTAGAATCTCTTTACCGCCAATGGAGTATGCTCTACTCCCCATGGTTCGCAATCGCGGTCACGGAGACCGTCGTGGAGGTCACCATTCCAGTTCTCATTACATTTCGCAGAACGGTCACGGCGTGGATATTTTTAAAAATTAATATAAATCGAAAATTTTGGAAAAATATTTAATAATATGTAAATCAAAATAAATATTATTTAAATAGATTATTTGATGAAAACAATATAATAACTAAATTTTATTCACGCCTTATTCAATCACGAAGCATATCTTTGTTATATATTGAAATTTTCACAACCCTCTCGAAATTGAAATATACTATTAAGAAAGTTTTGAGTTATAATCAATTAAACTTTTAAAAAAATTTCAATTGGAGGTATATATGTTAACCCAAATTGGAATTAAATTTCTTTAAGACTTACTTTAGAGTTACATATTATTTAACATCAACTAAAATGCATCAACTAAAATCAATATTTTACAATCAATTTAATTATTTTATTATTGCATATTCTGATGAAATTTTCAAATATAAATTGCTAAATCTCAGTGTAGCTCTTCTTTCTTTGATGGATGGAGCGGGAGGTAGATTCAAGATTCATAGTTAAATATTCTTTACAGCAAGCCTTGCAATTGTTTGTTTGTGTATTCAAGTATTCCAGAATACTTTGCTCCTATATTCTTCTTTTTTCTTTTTACCGTTCCGTTCCGTGCTGATTCGTCGATCCGTGCCGTTCCACCGATAACACGACGTTTTCTATCTACGTAACGACGTCCCAAAGCATCAACGTTCACACCCCGGAACTTCGTCAAGGTGGGCCTCGTTCCAGTTCCGGAACGACCGTTCTGATACCGTTTCAGCAAACCATGATCACTGGCACTACAGAATTCTGATAAACTTTCCAAGAAACGACGTTGTTCATCAAATACAGTTGATGATTAAAAGACCTGGAGTAAAAACACAAAGACAACCTTCTGATCGGTGGATTCAGGCGAGCGTTGCTAAAGATGGTACATCTAGTTAGCACTTTCAAGTTCCGTTTCGACCGTTACCGTTTCGTTCCACCGTTAAAGCGCCGCTATAACGTCAAAGAACAGCGCTACAAAGCAATCACTGATTTGCCATGGGACTTTTGGAACGTAAGTGACCGTTCCCGTTCCGGAACGGGCGTTCCGGCCGCGCCGCGATCTTTGCGGCGAACCATGCTACTCCCCCACCCTTGTTTGATTTTTACCACCTTCTCTACCAGATATCTGAATTGGAGTTTCTTGTTACGCGCTGAGAAATTCGGGAGCCCTAGGTATACCTCATGTCCTTGGGCAATCAGAATAGATAATATTGACTTGTTTGGCTTTGCAATCCCTACCTCCATATTAATGCTAAAGGAGAGGGAGGACTTTTCGAAGTTAACAAGCTGTCTTGAAGCTCTGTCACAGAGAGAAAGGAAATTGCGAATTCCCACACACCCTTCCACTGTTGCCTTAAAGAATACGAGAATGTTAACTGCAAAAAAGAGATGAGATATTGAAGGACAAGATGGGGCTATACGCAAGCCTGAGAATGTATTGCTAGCTTCGTGTTTGAGAAAGAGATAAGAGAGTCCCTCAGCACACATCATGAACAGATGAGGGGAAAGAGGGTCACCATGACGTAGGCCTCTCCCCAGGATCAAGCTGCCGACTAGTTCACCATTAAGAGAGAAAGAGTATTTTACTTAGCTCACACACAATAAGAGGGTCACCCTGATGAATGTCTCACACTTGTGCATTTATGTTACTCTATATGAATTTTTCATTTCTTTAGAATTCTTAAATAAGAATAAGTTTCAATGAAGATTCAAGTATTGTTCTTGTCATGTTACTCCCCAAATGCTTGAACTATACGCGGTATAGACATACGTCGAGTTTACTTCCATTTGTATCTGCCCACAGTACTCTAGGACTCGTAAATTGAAATTGTTGTTAGATTAGATATCCAGCTAACCAACTTGTGGCTTTGGTTTTATTTTCTTTGACGTAAAAACGATCTTTATTTTAATAATATTTTACAGTTTTATCTAATTATGCCATTTACTTTATCTGTATACCAATGCAAGCATCATGTATAAGACATTGAATATATAATAGTACCATGAGGTTTTCCTCTCAACGTAAAACCACGAAACTCATTAGAAAGTGCATCATATATTCTGAACAGGTTCCTAGTCGAACCAGCCAACTAAAACAAGGATAAAGGTCGCTTGAACTTGAGATTAGCATCTGTGATGTTAATATCATGTTTCAATGGTAAGTGCATGAAGATGTTCATTCATGAAGATGTGTGATCATTTGATGATTCACTGGACAACCCTCCCTCGGACTGTCCAAGTGGTTATTACTTTATCGAGTTGAATAGTCAGCAGTTATGGTCATACATCATTAGCTCATTGACCCAAGAAAATGTTGAGGCTCTAAGTCTTAGCATGCACTTTGATCCATTAACCGACTCCATTGAGAGTCATCAGGTTGTGAGGTTGGGTGTATTTTCGAAAAAGGTAGGAGAAAATGCATTGCAATCAGTGATTTACTGTTTGCCTATGGGTGAAGATATCATATGTGATCTGATGAGTTAATAGTACAAAGTGTCTTCGGCCAGAGGAAGAAATGTATTTTAGGGAAATGCGTTTTCTTAGTTACACATACGATGTCACTATTAGTACTCAAAGATACATTACATCGTTATCGAATTCATGTGCAACTCTCGATATACCAATGATTGCAGATTCGATCAGTATATATGAGTTGAAGAGATCGTATTGTACGCTAATCATAACTTAAAGTTCTTGCTGACACTATTAGTGATACTTAGGGGATCATGATGCGATGATACGAGACGCTCTTACCATAATTCGATGGGTGCAATCAGAAATGTGTTCTTACATTCTTGATCAAGGTATTGATGAAAAGAATGAGGCTAAATAGGGTAAGCTCAAATAAGAATAAATGTTATTCTAAATCACATAGAAAATGTGAACCCACAGCTAACTGTATCTGACCGACGATTTCGGTTGGGAATAAATCTAGCAAGCGGACTAGGTCAAGTTTTTGGCGCCGTTGTCGGGGACTAATTTATTTAATATTGGAATAAATTGCTTTATTGAGGCTAAACATTTTTTTCCCAAAAAAAAAGATAAAAAAATCATCTGTCTTTTTTTTTTCTAATTTATTTGTTTTATTGCGAGCTACTTCAAGATGGATCATCGGGGAGTGTTCAAGAATTTTGCCCAACAATACTCGGAACCATTCTATGCTGCTTGGGGGAGATTCAATGATCTGGCAAACAACTTTCGGTTTCATGATTTGTCAAACTACAGGCAACAAGAAGTTGGGTAAATTATGGAGCTCTAGTAACTGGTAGTCACTTATTTAATAGAGAATACAACAGTGCGATGCACTTGATAGATAATATGGCAGATTTCGACTACCACTGGCATTGTGATCCTTCACTGCACGGTTGGAGTCACTAATATCCTCCACAATTTTGCCCCAATTTTGTAAACCAACCATTTGAGCAACAAGAAGAGCGTAGTACACATTTAGATGAAATCATGGCCCAGTGGGAGAAGATGGTCAACTCTTTGTGTTTCATCGATGTACAGATTGAGCTTCTAATGCAATCAGTGTCCAAAATCCACCAAGAGGACGAAGAGATTTTTGTCGATCAATTAATGACCAATCAGGTATGGGTGAATGATGACAACTCAAACAATAAAGGTTTGGAGAGTGATTCAAATCGTGTAAAAATTTCACCTGAATATTATCTTCCACAAGTATTTGAGTTGGAGGAAAAAGAATTTTCTGAGGAATTCCTATGCAAAGATGCGGCAGAAGTAAAGTTGGAAGATGTAGAGGAACAGAAGGCGAAGGATTTGAACTCATATATGTTCTTAACATATATTCCACCAGCAGATTCTTTATTTCTATCAACGCAAACTCAAGAATATTACATCCTCTACGAGCTTTATCATGGATTGGATTGTTCTTCCCCTAATAATCAATTTTTTTCAAGTGTTGTTGAAGCGACGAGCGTGCAATGTCATTATCATGCCAAGCTTGAGGGCACACATAATCAAGACCCATATGTAATATCGTATGATACTTACTATGGGCAGAAGCCGTTATTTGAAGGCTGGTTCTCCATAGTCAAGCTATAGAAAATGAATTTAGCGCTTGCTGGAAGGCAACCCATTAATTTATTTTATTTTATTTCATTTTATAGGTCAAGTTATAGTAAATGGATGATGAGTCCAAGTATCGATCCCACAGAGACTAATATTTAATTATTAGAATTTTTATCACTTAACTTAAGCTAGACAAAATAAATAAAAAGATGATATGTGGATTATTAATCTAAAATATTAAATAAAATAATATCAATTAAAACGACGGATTCAGATATCAAGAAGAGATTCAAATTCAAATAAATAACTAAGACACACAACGGTACCAAACTCTACTATGTTGACACGTGTTAAAATCCAATTAATTATTTAATTCTTGACAATCACAGTGAAATCCCCAATTTTATTTATTAAACTATTCCTTGAGTTAATAAACCTATTTAAATCTAACAGTCCAATTATTTCTAATTGAATTTAATTAGATCTAAATGCATTAAAACCGTTGTCTTTGATATATATACGACAACTGTTTTTAAAAACCGTTGTCTATGAGCGTTTTTTTTGTGGGCTACGACAACGGTTTAAAAATCGTTGTCTCTTAGAGTTTTTCTTAAAGCTACAACAACAGTTTGCTACAAACCGTTGTCTTTCAACTGGTTTTTTTATAAATTTGTTGTCAATATTAAATTTTGCGATGGTTTTAAACAAAATCGGTCGCTAAAATTAGCGACGGTTTAACTACACCGTCGCTAATTTAAAACTTGCATCGGTTTAGGTATAAGCGACGGTTATAAGTAAAACCGTCGTCAATTTATATTTAGCGACGGTTTTGAAAAACATGTCGCTAACATTAACGACGGGTTTTATTGGCCGTCGCTAATTTTAGCGACGGTTATATTAAAACCGTCGTCGATTTAAAAGTACCGACAGTTTAGCTAGAACCGTCTCTATATTTAGCGACAGTTTTAAATAACTGTCGCTAAATTTAGCGACGGTTTTGGAAACATCGTCGCTAATATTAAATCGGCGACGGTTAAAGCAAAAACCGTCGCAAAATGGCTATAAATACCCCCACCTCGGTCCATTTTCTATTCAACCACTTCACAACACTTAAAATTTTTCACCCTTACACAATTTTAGTTTTGAATTAGAATAAATTTTTTCTCTTTAAATTTTAGTAAATTTTTAAATAGTTAGCATAGAAAGATTATGTGTTTTTTTTTTATATATTTATTAAATATTAAAAGCGATTTTTTTTATATTACTGAAAAAATTAGCGACGATGTTTATAAAAAACCGTCGTTAATTTTAGCGACGGTTTCAAAAACCGTCGCTACCTAGCGACGGTTTGCATTAAGACCGTCGCTAATTTTAGCGACGGTTTATGATGAATTCCATCGCTAATAAATGTGCGACGGTTTTTCAAAAACCGTCGCAAGTTGTAGTTACCACAACACTCCAAGACCGTTGTCTTTGAGCGAATGCTTTAACCATAGGGCCTTTAACAACGGTTTTACGTACCTACGACAACGGTTTTTCACCGTAATCTTTAGACGTCTACGACAACGGTTTTTCACCGTTGTCTTTGAGCACACCTTTTAACCACAGGGTTTTTAATAACGGTTTTATTTGGCCTACGACAACGGTTTTTGTTGGGGATCGATGTAGAGTTTAGAGGGGGGGTGAATAAACTCTTTTCTTTTCTGATTTCTTCTTTTGAAGTTGCTAAAATCCTGTTAGAGATTGTAGCTAATCTTGTTCAAGTATGCAACCAACAAATCACAGAATAGTGCGGAAACGATCTGATGGTTCAGTAATTGAAATGATAAAAACAGTAGGCAGTAGACAACAGTTGTTTATGGAAGTTCGAAGATAAAATCTTCTACGTCTCTCCTTCTTCTGTTTCCAGAATATATCACTAAAAGACTTTGGATTTTACAGTACACATTCGTACACACCCACTTCAGCAGGACTTACCCTCTGCCTACTGAAACTCTTAGTGTATCAACACGATAATATATAATCAAAGTTCTGGAAAAGACTCTTTTCCAGATTACAAACTCTTCTCAACAAGATATGAATAGTGTGAACTGTTTATGAAGAGTACGAGAAATATCAGCACAAGATGATCTTCAACCGATCAGATATATGCTATGAAGCGTGTGCTACTTTTCTGTATGTCGAGCTTTTTGTTAGATAAGAGAGTTTTGTGCTCAGATCAACGTTGTGAGTATTGTAATCAGTATTGTCCCCAAATCTTTATCAACTTTGTTCTCGTATATTTATAGAAGTTTTTGATCCCAACGTCTATAAACAAAACGACTTCTTTGACTTCTGATATATTCAGTTTTAATACCTGAAATAGGTCCTGCAGAAAAGCTTCAAAACAATCAGTCTTGTTTTATACCAAAATTGGTAAGACGTAATAAATAGCTTCATACAACATTAATGGTGCAATTAATGCTAGTACTTGATAAAATAACGGTAACATTCAAGGCTAGTTATGTTTATGCGAAAGACGTTAAGTTACTTCGGTTTGGACTGAATTCTGCTTCTGTTTTTCTAGAATTCTAAGTTCTGCTTCTGGTTATCTTAGAACTTTAAGTTCTGCTTCTGGTTTTCGTTAGCTGAAGACTACTGCTTTTATATTGCCTAAAGATCTGCTGATTTTAAATCTCATTGTCCATCGCCACAATTAAGTTATGTCTAACGATTTCCCCCTTTGTGGTGATGCCAAAACCTGAATATTAGCAGAAAAATAATGGCAAGATAAAACATAATTATATTAAGATAATTAACGAAAGTTTTAATTATCGGTGCCAATGTCCCTGTAAATGGTTTCTTCAGCATCTTGATATCTTCTGGCAGAAGATTCTGCTATATCTCCAGTTGTACTTCCTTCTGCTTGTATCTCCAGTTGTTCTTCCTTCTGCTTGTCCTCCTTCTGGTTCTGCTTACCCTTTTTTGGCATCAGTTGCCAGTACTCGAGACAGCAAATCATCCATGTGGCTAGAAAGATTGAGAATACCATCGTTGAGCATTTCCAGATATGGTGCCTGATTAGATACTCGTTCATTGAGAGCATTGAGAGATTGAGATTGGGACTCAATCTTGGCATCCATAGATTCCTAGGTGGTGGAGACTGAACGAATAACCTCATCATGGTCGGTGAGTCGTTTGAGTATGTCAGTTTGACCGAGTACGATGATGCCTTGGCTTCTGGAAACATTTTGTCGAAATACAATGGTCTCAGCATACATTTTACTCTCATATTCTGCCGTATTAGTTAGTTCCTTAGATATGCGGTCTCGAAAGAACTTAGAACCACTGACTTCTCCAGCATGTTCACGAGATAGCTCCTTTACTATTTCAGAGAGATTGTGGAGATCCTTTTGCAAAGTATCAATCTCAAGATCAATATCAAACCGTTACGGTTCTGGAGATGGAGTTCTGGTGAGCATACACTGCTTGATTTCAGCGGTACGAGCAGCAGCTGAGTCAGAAATGGATAAGACCGATGCAGTAGAATGTTCTAGTTCTGTTGGAGCAATGGGAGGAATCACATTCTTTGAACCAGCAGAGGTGCCAGGTTCAACAGGGCTTAAGTCTAGAGCGGCAGATACAGGAGGTGCTACATGAGTTTCCTCATCAACAGATGGAGCAACAGAAGTTTCTTCAACCATAGGTTCAGGCGCCGTACTATCATCTTGATGAGTAGCTTCAATGGTCTCCGGTGGTTGCTCTGAAGGGATAGAGTCAGATGGCAGATTCAGTAGATCTTTTATTTCTGCTTGATATTCAGCAGAAAAGTTCTCAAGATTCGGTAAAGTATTGTCATCTGATGTTTCCACATGCTGAGGTTCATTTTGAGCTTCGGAGAATACCACTTCATTAGCTTGAGTTAGTGGAGGTGCAACAGCCGTCGTAAGAATAATAGACTGAATTAATTCATCCATTGAAGCTAATTCTCGAACAGAGATCAAAGATGATGATTGAGCTGGCAGGTCTGGTGATGCAGGAGTACTAGAGACCTTGGCTCCGGAAGGAACTGTGATCCTTTCCTCAACTGTCTGTGTCTGTAGAAGTTCGGGTACCATTCGTAACCTGTAAGGCAGAGGCTTAGTAAAAACCTATTCTTGAGCTCGAATTAGCTCAGCCAAAGTCTGCAGCTGATCAGTCATAAGCTGAATGATATCCTGATCATGAGGAGCAGTATGACTCATTGGATCAAAATTTGACTTTAAAGTTAACATAGAGTCCATCGCCTTTTGTTTCAGTTGATCAAGGATATAATTTCTCCGATTCATGGCTTCAATAACATTTTTGGTTTTTGCAATAGCAAAAACTCTTTTCTCATGCTTCACGATCTGAGCAAATACGCCTGCAGTGCGTAAGTCAGTGAAAGGGTGAAATGCTCTCATCTTTAGCCATTCATCAAAGCACAACATGTCTTCCCTGGCAGATTTTTCAATCTCTTGAAGATGAATTTCAATACCAGTTTGCATTGAAGTTTTGGGGCGTTGAGCTTGATTTTCATCAGACAGCTTTTCTTTTCCTTTGCCTGTAGGAATAGGCAGTGAGGTTCGAGTAGTTGATGATCCGGCCAATGACTCTCGAATCAAAACTCCAGTAATAGATCTAACAATAGGTTCTGATGTTGATTTTGATGGAGCAGTGATGACCGCTGGTTTGATGAAAGAGGAGGTAGTAGTTGGTTGTGAAACAGTAGAAGTAACTGCTGGTTGGGAGGGAGTTGCTACTAGTTCCGAAGCAGACTTGGTTTTGGTTTGGGTGGTTTTTGGAAATACTTGTCTCAACGGGACATTATCCAAATCAGCAACGGCCACATTTTTCTTGATACAGATGGTGGTTCTCGACTTCTTTTTGCTGGGTGTTGCTACTGGAAGAGATGCTTGAGAAGGAGCCGCTGATTCTTCAGATACAGTTTTATCTGAATCAGTCAAAACAATTACTCTCTTCCTTTTGCTTTTCTTTTGGGGAGCATGACCCTCGGCTAGAGTATCCCCAATTTCCTTTTTCATGGAAACAAATTCGGCCACAGTTGGTTTAGGCCGCAAAGCAAGCACGTTATTGGCATCGGCCATAGTTACAGAAGAAGCATCTTGATAAGTAGTGAATGGAAAACCAGCATCCTTCAGCATCTGACTGATTTGAACAGCAAAACCAGTGCTCTTTCGTGAAACCATTTCTCTCATAATCTTGAACAGAAACCAACTCCAATCCACCTTATTATTCGAGGTGATCGCCACCATCACCTGAACCTTTTCCTTTGTCAATCGATCAACAGTACCAGCTTTGACGAGGAGTGCCTTTGCCACAATGTCAGCAAGCACTTGGGAGAGAATTCCTCTCCAGAAGCAGAGAAAGTAGTAAGAGCAATAGACGTTTCTTCCTTTGAGATACCTGATAGGTCAGAGGTGCCTGAGAGTGGAAGAAAGAAGGTTGATCCAAGTAATGGAGCATCAATAGCAATAGATGCATCTCCCTGAGAATGAATGATCTTTCCATCTTGAACAGTTGCTTTGGCGTAGAATTCCAGAAGTGCTGTCTTACAGATGATGGCATGTGCTTCCAAGAATCTTCGAAGGCCTTATTTTTCAACAGCCTTAAACATTTGTACAAGTCCTTCATCTTTAATAGTAAGTACCGATGAAAAATTAACTTGATAAGCGTTGAGAGTGTAAGCTCCAGCCATTTTTCTGAGATAATTTCGTTGAAGATTATGTTAGACAAGAGAAAGAAGCAGCAAGAAAGTCTGGAATCGTAAAGGTGAAAAGAAATAAGAAGCGGTTAATATTCAAAATGTACAGCCGTCAGTGTAAACACAAGGACACGTGTCAGTATGTTTACGGTTGAGTATTTGAAAGGTTATGCAGAGTGTCAGAAAAGTTATTTTTCAAAAATGAAAAAGAGCGGGCTGTCTAATGAGTTACTGAAAATAATCATAAGAGGATTTGTCGTATTATGATAATATCTACTGGACGTTATAAGGTGCTGAAGTATTGTCAGCATTCTTGACAAAATCCAGTATGTACTTTGTCTTATCGAACAGACAAAACTCTCTTCTGCTTCTGACAAAGCACGAAAATATGAAAGATTATTGTTCCCCCTGAATCTATGCAATAAATACGAAGATACGAAGTCTGAAGGAATAATAAATGATTCTTGGTATCCGTGAAGAAAGTGAGCCGTCGCTTCAGATTCTATAAATACTTGAGACTCTTCAACTTCTTCAATCATTAAATGTCACCTGTCTATAAGTAATACAACAAGAATGTTAGATAATAACAGTTCGATATGTCTAGTTCAAGCAATTCTGATGCTTGTAGCAGTACGCATGTCATTGTCACAGATGANAATTAAATGTTTTATAATATAAATATATAGTTTTTGTTTTATTAAATGTTTAAATATTATATGTTTTATAATAAATTGTATAAAATATAAGTTGTTGTGTAATTACAAGTTTTTACTATTTTTTACAGGTTCGATAAAATAAGAATAAATTTGGCGTTGCAAATGTGATTAAGATGATTCTTGGACATGTAGAAAGTTGATTATAATATCTACAATATTGTTGACAAGCATGAGATAAAAATCCTCTCACAATTGGGATCAAATTAAGCAACAAATAAAGTTACCAAAGGAGTGGAGGTTTTACCATGCTCTAGTATTTTGACCATATCTCTCAAATTACCTTGTTAAATGGTTTCAAAAAAATACCACAACTAGACAACTCAATTATCCA
>NW_027358010.1:0-562 GCF_012295235.1 Primulina huaijiensis | reverse complement strand
CTCGAATAATGGTCAAGGTAAAGGCTTAGTTAGTGGATCAGCAACTTTATCTGCGGAGCCTACTTTGTCAATCGACATTTCTCCTCTTTCCACAATCTTTCGGAGGATGTGGTACTTTCTCAATACGTGTTTGGATTTCTGATGAGACCTTGGCTCCTTTGCTTGAGCTATAGCTCCCGTGTTGTCACAAAACACCGAGACAGGAGCAACTCCATTAGGAATGACGCCCAACTCTTGGACGAAATTCTTTATCCAAACAACCACCTTTGCTGCAGCTGATGCAGCAATGTATTCGACCTCAGTGGTGGAATCCGCAGTACTGTCTTGCTTGGAAATCTTCCAAGAGACAGCAGCACCATTGAGCGTGAATACAAACTCAGAGGTTGACTTCGAGTCATCGATATCGCTTTGGAAGCTAGAGTCGGTATAGCCTTCCAATTTAAGTTATATACTCCCATAGACCAAGAACAACTTATTGGTCCTTCTCAAATACTTGAGGATGCCTTTCACATCTTTTCAGTGTGGAAGACCAGGGTTCGATTGACATCTACTCACTACACTT
>NW_027358009.1:32959-51017 GCF_012295235.1 Primulina huaijiensis | reverse complement strand
AATAGTAATATCTTCAATGAAATGATCCGAAAAATATTTAAAAAAATTTCCGACTTTTTGAGGAAAAAAGTCAAGTATTCAATCATACACGCAATTAGTTTTGAAATTTCCAGTAAAAACTACGAGAAATTGGCCTTCAGTCCCCAGCCGTCGTTTTTTTTTGTGTTCAGTCACTGGGTACTTTATTAGTACCACATTTCCACATGAAGTGTATCACAATTTGTATGACATATTAACACAATTTTGTTGGTAGGGAGTGAACCTAAAGAAATGTTTTGATTGAGGATTTTTCACCAACTTCCTCTAAAAACTACTTGAAAACAGATTTAAAATTTTTTGAAATTTGGTGAAATACATTCTGAATCTAAGGACGCAATTATTATTTTCCACATGTGGGAAGATCCTCCCATGTGATAAAAACAAGTAGCATGGACATAATATCGATTTTGTAAAGTTTGAAATCTTGATAATATTGGGGTGATAGTGACCTAATTAATTATTAGATTGCTGTAAACTACAGCGATTGCGATTAAATTTTAAATTTACCCTTTGGAAAGACATCCACTTTGAGCCATGAAATGTTACATAATACAATGACTTGTTTGGAGTGAACTAGCTTGCGTCCACCCTTAAAACTTTTATTTCTTTCAATCAAATTAGGGAGCTTGAAAATGACACAATATTTTTACATTGTAGCATGCATAAATTTCAATACAAATATATTGCAGTTTGAAACAAAGGAATTTTCCATATACATTGGACAAATATTAATGTAGGAAAATAATGGAAATTTTATCAGGCATTGTTTCCATAATCTAACCTCGAAAATCTATTCCTTTTTTTATGTAAAGAATCAATGCAGTCAATGATATCGTTAATTTATTATAATTTTATCAACAGAATATTGAATGATGTGTATGCACGAGTTCACTTAATTCACGGCGATCTTAGAGCGATTTTCCATAATAACAACCGCCCATCGGCTCTCCTCGGCGGAGCACAAACACCAAGGAGACCGAGAAAAAAGAGAACACCCAAAATTTTCATTTTTCTACCCCACGACTGCACATATTAATCCAAAAACACATTAGAAAACTATCCTCAATCACGAGCACTAAACAAGAACCAATATCCCACCACCTTACACAATTCCTTCTGACGTCAAATTCCTCTTTTTCAGTCACCAATCCTCGAAGAAACCAAAAAGTATGCTTGATGGTTCCAACTTCACACACATCGCATATTTGCAGACACAAAGAGCTTTTTGAATAAAATACTAACAAACTATTTTCTGAGCGTAAAAGCAAGAAATAGCATACCCACCCAAAAAAAAAGATATTCTTTGCTTTAAGCTTTTTGAAAACTCGCTTTCAAAAGCTACCTTTTTATTCTTCTTGGTTCTCTCTTTCTGTTTCGCATTTTATGCGGCTTTCTGTGAATTCAGGCATAAGGAACAAAGATGGCGACTCTTGAGGATATTGGGGTGTCGGCTCTTTTTAACATAATAGGTGCTATTGGATTCTTGCTGGCTTTTGCACTGCTCAGGATTCAGCCAATCAACGATAGAGTTTACTTTCCCAAATGGTACATATCTGGGAAGAGGACGACCCCAGGGAGCATGGGCGGCGTAGGGGGAAAATTTGTGAATCTCAATATCTGGACTTATTTCACGTTTCTGAACTGGATGCCTCAGGCTCTGAAGATGAGTGAATCTGATATTATTAACCATGCTGGGCTTGATTCTGCTGTTTTCTTGAGGATCTATAAACTTGGGTACTTTCAAGATCACAACTTTTTTACTTATTTATTACCATTTTCTCCATGGATGATGTGTAGTGGTGCATATTTCTGTTGGAATAAACTATAAATTTTTGGAATTATTAGTTCACTAGTCTGTTTTTTTTTCAAGTTTTTGTAATCTTGCATGTTTGCCAAAGTTTCAACTTTTCCCCCTTCTGTTCTCACATTCTCTTCCATTTGGTTGTTGTTTTCGTTTTGTTTGTGTTGTGGTCTGTAGTTATGTGAACGCTGGATCAGATTATGTTATTGTCGTGATTAATTTTCTTTTGGAAACAAGTATTATATAATGTGGCACTACAAAGCAATATTTTTTCTCATCCTTAATTCAGTGTTTCTGTATATGCTGCTTGTTTCCATTGAAAATGATGGTATATTTCGCATTATTGCAGGATTTTACATCATCTGTCTCCAACATTATGTTTTATTTCAAGAAGTTGTTAAATCTTATCTAACTGCCTTTTTTTAAACTTCAATATGTTCGAAGACAACCGAATATGGCCGCTCACTCTCTCTTTTCTGCTCGGGCGGCCGTTTCTGATGCTTAGTCCGTCGATTATGTATCATGTCCCAGACATTATTTGTGAATCAATTTCAGGGAAAAAAACATTTTGTTTATGTTTTATTTGACCGAAGACCTGGCTGGGGCATATGGTCATTTGAATCGGAAAAAAGAAAATTTATGTAATTTTTCTATAAAATCAAGATTCGTTCCTCAAATATTTAGGATTACCCTCGTGTCTCGTACTCTCGTTCCATCTCACTCAATTACTCAGGCCCACTTCTTGAATTAAATTTTTTTATTTGTTATTAATTTGATGGCCTTGGGTGCACTTAAAATTAAAGAAGCAATTCTTTTTGTACTGTAAATTCCTGGAATTTGTTTGGGGTTCAAGTTTGCTTTTATAGTAATTCTACGTGTATCACATTACTGGAACTCTAGGCTTCGATTTTACCTCAAAAGTTTGAACTTTCCTGGACGCTTTCTTGTATAAGATTTTGCGAGCATCGTGCTCTGCCGACATAACACGGTCCTCTTCTCCCCTAGAGTTCACACAATTAGCAGAATTTAGTTAAACGTGATGATTAGCGCAAAGTTTTCTTAGATAATAACGTCATCTCGTTTTTTAACTATATTTTTAAAAATGCAGAGATTATTTTCAGGTCACTTACCCTTGTTATTGTTTTCTTTACATTTGACAGCTTAAAAATATTTGGACCTGTGGCCATTGTGGCACTCCTAGTTCTGCTTCCAGTGAATGCATCCGGTGGTACTTTATTTTTCCTGCGGCGTGACTTGGTTGTCAGCAACATCGACAAGCTTTCGATATCAAATATTCGTCCCAATTCCTTCAAGTAAGTTTCATGTCTCTCTTCCCTGAAATACATGACTTACATACCATCTCACCTTGGACACATTGTCATCATTTACATTTATTTTGTGTACCAAAATATTTAAGTTTATTCTAAATATATAAAATGTTAATATAAGTTGGTTCAGTATGCAGTATGTTTAAATTGAATTTTCAAATTGGTGAACATGGAATTTTTTAAGGAAAACTGAACATCCACGTTACCAGCTGTGCAGACTCACACAGATAAGGTGATTTATCATCAAATACAAAATATAGGAACACAAATCATCGTAGCATTCTTGATACTCATGTTGTTTAGGTCCTGCTACTTATGCATGCTTTGCTGAGAATATACATATCGTGATTGAATTTCAGGTTCTTTATCCACATATCACTGGAGTACTTGTTCACGTTTTGGATTTGTTTCATGCTTTATAAGGAATATAGTAAAGTTGCGTCAATGCGACTGAATTTTTTGGCTTCACAAGGCAGGCACGCTGAACAATTCACTGTGAGTTCAACTATTAATGCCTTTTCCAGTTTTTAGAATCCTGCTCTTAGCGTTATTAGTTTGTGTCAATGCGACTAAATTCTTTCCTCGTTTCACTTCAAAGCAGCATCTTTTTGGTTTTTCTCATTGTATGTTGTTCCATTTGATCTATCCTTAGGTTCTTGTTAGGAACGTGCCAAGCGTTTCTGGACGCTCAATATCAGATAATGTGGAGAGCTTCTTTCGGAAAACCCATCCAGATCACTATCTATGCCACCAGGTGATAGATTGTAGTGAAAAATTCTTATTTTGGAAACTTTGTTTTCATAAAATTCAGGTTCTGACCCGAAAATAGAATTTCTACAACTTCATTCAGAAACGCATGTTCACCCTTTATATTGACTAGTGAAAAGTCTTCTATTGTTCAACCTTTATTTGTTAGCTTGTACCTGTTTCTTGCAGGGTGTATATGATGCTAATAAGTTTGCTAAACTAGTTACAAAAAGAAACCGTCTCCAAAATTGGCTGGACTACAATCAACTTAAATTTGAGAGACATCCAGGAAAGAGACCAACTAGGAAGGTGCTACTTTGTTATTTAAATTCCTTCAAGAAAAATATTCTGAAAAGTATTTATACCGTTAAGTAGTCTTGTTTTCACCGATGACCCTTTTTGCCTTTCAGAGAGGCTGCCTCGGACTGTGGGGTGAAAGAGTCGACTCGATTGACTTCTACAAAGAGCAAATAAAAGAATTCGATAAAAAGGTAAAGTTGTGCTTGTTCTTTCTCTTTGAGACATGCTTCTATATTTATATTTTGATCTTTTTTTTAAATCATTTTGGTCCTTTCTTTTAGATGACAGTGGAACGCCAAAAAATTCTGAAGGAGTCTAAATCTGTCACACCAGCTGCCTTTGTATCGTTCAATTCCAGATGGGGGGCTGCCGTTTGTGCCCAGACACAACAGAGCAAAAATCCGACACTGTGGTTGACAAATTGGGCCCCTGAACCACGTGATGTATACTGGAAGAATTTGGCCATAACGTTTTTTTCACTTAGTATTCGGAAACTTATGATTTCAATAGCAGTGTTCGCGTTGGTTTTCTTTTACATGATTCCTATTGCTTTTGTTCAATCATTGGCGAATCTGGAAGGGCTCGAAAGAGTCGCGCCATTTCTCAGGCCAGTTGTTGAATGGTAAGCGGCTATCAAAATGAAAAAATCGTCATTCCTTGTGTGGTATTGTTTACATCATTCTACATATCAATACATAGGAGAGGACTATTTTAAAAAAAAGTAAAAAAAACTAGCCCCTCTGTTTATTTCTTAAATTTAACAAGCAGTTCCATCTGCGTTGCAGGTCATTTGTCAAATCAATTCTACAGGGTTTTGTTCCAGGTTTTGCTCTCAAAGTCTTTTTGTATTTTCTACCAGTAATTTTGATGATCATGTCAAAAATCGAGGGGCATGTGGCAGTCTCAGTGTTAGAACGAAGAACGGCTGCAAAATACTACTACTTCATGTTGGTCAATGTGTTTTTAGGCAGTCTAGTGACAGGAACTGCATTCCAGCAACTTGATGCTTTCCTCCACCAATCAGCTACGCAGTAATGTCTCCATCTCTTCTTGGTTCTATTATTTTTTGGAAATATTCAAGATCAAATTTTGCACCGACTAAAATAAATTTTGTGATACAAATAAAATTTTCATGCTTAATCTATTACCAGATAGTTCTCAAATATAACTTGTTTCGATTATTTTAACTGAAGAATCCCAAGAAATATCGGTGTATCCATACCAATGAAGGCTACTTTCTTTATCACATACATCATGGTTGATGGTTGGGCTGGGATCGCCAGTGAAATCCTTCGTCTGAAACCTCTAGTCATTTTCCACCTAAAGAACATGCTCATCGTAAAAACCGAAAGGGATTTGGAGAAGGCGATGGACCCTGGGAGCGTTGATTTTCCCGAAGCTTTACCAAGCCTTCAGCTTTACTACCTTCTCGGCATTGTGTACATGGTTGTCACCCCAATACTTCTTCCTTTTATACTTGTATTCTTCGCCTTTGCGTACTTTGTGTATCGTCATCAGGTTAGTCCATCTCATGCAGTGAAACCTTTTTTTTCTCCTTTTGAACACACACACATATTCATGCATTTTGTCACATCCAGGTTATTAATGTGTATAATCAAAAATATGAGAGCGCCGCTGCATTTTGGCCACACGTTCACGGTCGAATCATAGCAAGCTTAATAATCTCGCAGCTGCTACTAATGGGCTTATTGAGCACAAAAAAGGCTGCAAACTCTACTCCTCTGCTTGTAGTGCTACCTATATTGACTCTCGCATTCCACAAGTACTGCAAGAATCGTTTTGAACCGGCCTTCAGAAAGTATCCTCTTGAGGTAAGATCATATGTCCTGCTGAATCTATCATTCTGTACATCTAATTGGACGTTTTAAGGCAACTCTCTTTGCCTCTACAGGAAGCCATTACCAAGGATACGCAAGATCCTGCTTCTGAATCAGACTCCAGCTTAAAGACTTACTTGTCTGATGCATACTTGCATCCCATTTTTCACTCTTTTGAAGAAGAGTTGGTTGGCGTTAGAATCAATAAGAACGACTCCCACATTGCCAGTGCCTCACAAAATGATCTCAGTTCTTTTTTCCCTCATCGCGCTTATCGTCGTGAAAACGAGACACCACAAAACGTCATACGCTACGAAGTTGAATCAGGGGATAATATGTATAGGTTATGATATTGAATCACACCATGATGGCCATCGACATTGAAGCTTCAGTCCATATTTGATTTAGTGGAAATCTCTAGCTGTGGATTACAGTTCGACTCGACAGAAAGCTCTAACATTTTAGTTTTAAGTTTTGTTAGTTTGATGTAACTGAAAAACTGGTCAGTGGTTGGTGTTACTAACTTGGTAATGAAGCCAATTAGGATTCTTTTCTACCTCTTTGTTGCACTCTTTTTAAGTCACTGCTAATCAATCATCATTTCTTATTTAATGTTTTTTTTCCCGAAAATTAATAATTTCTGGTTTAAATGAATTTATATTTGGCGTAACAAATTTATGTTAATTGCCTTGGAAATATCGATTATTTTTTTAATGAACATATCAATGGCCTTTTACAAAAAAAAATATGCACAAATTAGCAAGTTTATGATCTCTTACAAATATACTTTATTTGTACATTTGATAATAGAAATGAAAATACTTTTAATTACTTTGTGTATTCATAAGAACAGATTGATGTGTTAAAACTCAAAAATTAAAATATAACAAGAAATTTGTCTAATGCATACGTTAAGGNTAATCATGAAACGAGTTTCAAGACAAACTAAAAATTGCTCGAAATTTTTTACTTCGAATTATCTTTAATGTGTTTTTTAAGAAATTCTCCCTGGAATTTATTTTGTGAAAATTTCGAATATGAGATATTTTTAATCGATTTTTTTAAGAAAAATCTTCATTGAATTTTAACTTCGAAAACCCACGTGCTTAGGGCTAAGCGGCCTGTCAAAAAAATTGTATCATCTTGGTTAGTCCATCATTACATATATTTATTCATTTGTATAAAAATTATTGTGATTATATTATTATAAGGCAAAAACTTGTGTGAGACGGTCTCACGAGTCGTATTTTGTGAGACGGATCTCTTATTTGGTCATCCATGAAAAAGTATTACTTTTTATGCAAAGAGTATTATTTTTTATTGTGAATATCGGTAGAGTTGACCCATCTCACAGATAAAGATTCGTGAGACCGTCTCACAGATAAAGATTCGTGAGACCGTCTCACAAGAGACCTACTTTTATTATAATATATGAATCCTGCAAACTAATATATTTCACACCTCGTATTACTACCATTTCAAATTCTTAAATTTAATATACTAATCTTTAATTTTTTTTTTTGTATAAAACTTACCTAATAAAAAAAATTAAATAGAAAAAAAACTAATTGTGTAGTATTTAGCTATAATAAAAATATTGTAAAACTTATCATTTTATTCCTATATTTTATTTTTTGTGATTTTTATTATTAGCATTGTTAAATTTCGGTTTTAGTATTACATTTTTGAGTAGGTCTCTTGTGAGACGGTCTCACGAATATTTATCTGTGAGACGAGTCAAACCTACCGATATTCACAATAAAAAGTAATACTCTTAGCATAAAAAGTAATACTTTTTCATGGATGACCCAAATAAGAGATCCGTTTAACAAAATACGATCTGTGAGATCGTATCAGTTTTCAAAAGAACTTTTGATAATTTGAGTGATTGTTAAGATGTCATCACATACTTTATTTTTTATTTTTTGGAGAGGAACTACATACGTCCGTTGAAAGAAAAGTAACAAATACGATGAAGTAAAAATTTAAAATTGAATATTTATACGACACCTAAAGACATGTAACAAGAGTTGTGTAGCCGTATGGTACACGGCTCGCGGTTCCTTTCCAGTGTGGATTTGGAAACAATTCGAGCCCCATTCTTACGATAAGTGACACCGGTTGTTGATCATATCGTGCACGATGGAGGAAACGACCCTATCACGCTACATGCAGGCGTAACGTGTCCGCGACTTTGTTGGAATCGGGGAACTTTGTGGTAATCTATGGCTCTTCAGGTACTGTTTTGTGGCAGAGTTTCGATTATCCGACTGATACATTTGAAACTCGGTTTGGGGACCACAGGACCGGGAGGAAATGTGGTTTGATTTTAGTGAATCAATTGGCTATGAGATTTCATTATTTCTGCATTCGTAACCTCAGTTCGTACTAAAGTAACAGAGTTGACATTATATGCTCTGAATGTGGTTTGATTTTAGTGAATATAATATTCGTTGATATGATTAGCTACAAGACTAAAAACACAGATCTGGAACATAAACAGAAAGGGACAAATGTGCAATGTTGGACAAAGAACTAATTCAAAATTCGAAAAAGGCGTTTGACAGTTAAATGAGGCATGATGCATTTCAAGATATTGCAGCCGTTTTGTAGAGGCAAAACAAGTGCAGAAAATCATAGGTAACGCTTCAGATATTCACGCATTCGAGTGTAGCGAACTTGAGGATAAAGTTGTGAAGCTTCTTCTCCATTTTCACTAATCTCAAAGTTTGTTAAGCTTCCTTCATAGAAAATATGATAGAAATGTCCCATTCCAACTTGCATAACAAAGTTGTCACTCCCTGCATTATGTCAAGGAGAGTTGAAAATTAGATGAGCAACATATATATAATCTTTAACCCTTCATTTTTACAACTTTTTATTTCTACTATCGTAGATATTGCTTTGTTTCTTATCGGATCTGGGAACTTCTATGAACTTGTACTACATGAAAAAATGCGATTTTAGTTCTTGCCAATAATTATTTACCTTTTAATTGAGCTAGGAAGTCTTCTTCTGAAACGTTTATTTTCTCCAGTGTTTCTCCCGTAAGCTTCTCCCATATTTCGACCAACTCTCTTTGAGTTAGAATGTTTTCCGGTGGCCTCAAGTACAATGTCTTGTGCAACGTGCGAGGGTCATCAATGGACTTTATCGTATACGTTGCTATATCATCTTCATCCATATAGATAGCTAGTATTGTTAAAAAAAATCATCAAAAATTAAGATTAGGCATTCGCACATTCAAATTAAATGAGAGAAAATTAGAGGAATTGTTATCTCTCTTCAAACTTCTGGTTTTCACAGTTTAACTTTTTGTGAAAAGGATCTCCGATCCGTTCAAACTTATGAAAAAATATTATTTTTCATTATAGTCGATAGTCGACTCATACCTACTCTAAATGACAATACCTATTTAGAGGATTGCTGATACATGTATCTACCATAATATATATATCATTGTGATAATTCAGATACACATGTATCATGTATTTTAATTCATGGATTCTTCTTTCATATCCGCACCAACTTATTCTTGAATCTTGTCGTGTATGATATTGCCAAATGTTTGGGTTTATATAATCATAACATTAACTATATGGTATTAAATGGGTTGGATGTGAGTTGGGTTTATGGTGTGATGGATAGCTTCAGGATTCTTAGACAGCTTCATGGGGAGGTGGAAGCTGATGGGAACCAGAATCAATGTACTACATGGGCACCTCCACTGAACTCCCAGTATAGACTCAATGTCGATGCGTGATTTGATTCTATCAGAGATAAATATAGTGTGGGGATCGGATGGTGGTGAGGGATGCGTAGGGGAGAGTCCGTGGGGCGAAAGCTTGTCCGATTCGGTTTCCTGGAAGTGTGGTTTGTGCAGAACTTCTGGCTATAAAAGGATGGGAATGGACTTCTGCTTGGCGATTGGGCTGGACAATGTGTGCATATTTTCTGAGTACTTTCTGGTAGCGGTTAAGGTGGTGAGGGAATTAAGAGAATTTCGATCTAAGTCACAGCAACAGAGTGGCTTCCANTAGCGAACTTGAGGATAAAGTTGTGAAGCTTCTTCTCCATTTTCACTAATCTCAAAGTTTGTTAAGCTTCCTTCATAGAAAATATGATAGAAATGTCCCATTCCAACTTGCATAACAAAGTTGTCACTCCCTGCATTATGTCAAGGAGAGTTGAAAATTAGATGAGCAACATATATATAATCTTTAACCCTTCATTTTTACAACTTTTTATTTCTACTATCGTAGATATTGCTTTGTTTCTTATCGGATCTGGGAACTTCTATGAACTTGTACTACATGAAAAAATGCGATTTTAGTTCTTGCCAATAATTATTTACCTTTTAATTGAGCTAGGAAGTCTTCTTCTGAAACGTTTATTTTCTCCAGTGTTTCTCCCGTAAGCTTNAAAGTTAGAGCGATGCTTGAGGATGAGTCATTCCTTTCGATACAACATATGAGGCGTACGGCTAACAACGTCGCTCATGCTCTAGTTCAACGAGCTCTAGTGTTTTCTTTGTTATTTGAATGGACCGATGGCGTTCTTCTGTCGTGGCTCATTAATATTGTAACCCGAGACTTGTCGGTTATTTGAGTTATGGAAATATTTCTATTAAAAAAAAATTGTATTGAATTATTCCGATATATTAAACAAATTGTTTTTTTTAAAAAAAGATGGAGAAGTGATTTAATTAATAGAAGAAGCAGTATATTGACGCAATTAATTAAAATTTAAGTGAATAATAAGCATGCACTAAATTTGCACCTTTGACATTTCCATCCCTATATAGGGAGACTTTGTGCTTTGGAGGAAGAAGGGTTTCCATCTGAGAGAGATTTCCGGCGAAATATCCGGCGAAACAGTTGGCGGAGACATACGTGTGAGGTATGTTAGCTTCTTCAATGGCTTTTCTTACAATCATTTTTTCATCAAAAGTAACTCTTCCTGGCTCAAGGGCATGCTCCATTCGCGCAGGGTCTAAACCAAACTCCGAAGGCAAGAATCGCTGCAAATTAAATTATGTAATATTTGCATTCATTTTCGGAAACATTTTTATATCTCATTAATTATTATATTTTTCTTAAAAATAAAAATAATAAATACATCAGTTTTAATGATATGATTGCTAAAGTAAAATTCTAGATATGAAACCGCTAATAATTAGATGTGATCGACAATCAAATGACTTTGTCACCTTGATGTTTCCAGCTTCTTTAATGGCGTCAACGAGTTTCAGCTGCTGCAACAGATTGTGGCTCCTGAAATGCACCCCGGACATGGCGGATACCACAACGTCCACTCGCTTCACCGCCTCCACCAAGCTACGGTGGTCGGAAAAGGATCCATCCACCAACTCCGCCCCCTGACGCTTGAACTCCAACATGAGCTGCAATTTGTCGATGTCAAGGCCGATCTCCGGACGCCGGAGGATGTAAGTAGGGTGGCCCTCCGCCAGGCTTGCCTTGACAAGCCTCTTTCCCATGTAACCTGTTCCACCCACGACAAGAACCCTACTTTTTGCCATATTTTAGATCTTTATTTATTATTGCTGTTATATTTTTTTGAGCTTGATCGAAGACTCGGGAAACTGAGCAGTCGTTATATAGGGGAGTTTCGTAACAAATCTGAAGTGAAAGTTACTCAAAAATATATATAACGTCGATAAGAATTCATGTCTGAAAACGACACAAACCATGTATGTATCATATAATATCTGTATCAATTCCCCGAAAAAAAAAAATTTGACATTTTACTTAATATTTTTTTCATGTATCGAATCGATTCTAACTCACAAAATTGAACAGTGGTACAATCTTATAAAAAAAATTCATATACCGGCATTATACACAGTTAAATTAAAGTTACTTTCAGCGTCGATCATCATGAACTCTATGGATTTTTATATATTGTAGTGGTTTCTGTAGATAAGCTATTTTACTCATTTGCCGACAATTATTCAATGTTTCATGAAGAATTTTGCATGTTAAAAAAACCAAATTTTGTACGCAGATTACTCTTATGTTAAAGCAAATGCCCTTCGTTAAAATTTCTCAAAAATCTTATTTTAATTTACATCTCGGATCCTTGAAAATGATTTATTATACATTAATTTAACGGTAACATTAAAAAATAAAATAATAACTTCGAACATCTTATATTAGTATTACAGTAAAATTAAGTGAGGACTTTGATCAATCAACTTATTTTCTCGGCACTACCAATTTAATAATCTATTAAAGAAAATCTATACAACTTTAGCTTTAAAAAATTAGTCAATCTTGCACTAAAAAAATTAATTTTTTTTTTCTGATTTAACTCGTATTGTCTATTTTTAAAACTATTCGTAAGCAAAATAACTTAATTATACATGCGTTTCGAGTTAGAAAAATGGTAAAGCTTAAACGTAAACTCAATAATATACATAGAAACTATTGAGTTAATTAACTCTATTTACAAAAACTTTTTACCTAATTGAAAAGGTAAATATGCTAAAATTCAATGAGTACATTAAGATCAGACGCATTTTGGGAACACAAACTTAATTTTCTAAATTTCGAGTTTTTTTGTTGGCATAAATAAATAATCTGCCTAAACAAACAAAGTAGTGTGTGAGGCCTGTAATGATAGCACAAGTGAACAGAATTTGCGGTAGGTGAACAACTGGCACCAGATCCTGTGTTAGTTTTAATTATTTGAAACCTTTCATTCAACCGAAGGTATTGTTTGAACATGCAAAGTTTAAGGATTGTCTTTCTTATTGTCCGGTTTTGTTTTAAGTTGCAAACGATTGAATCAAACTCCATGAATTTTTCAGACCTATATATCATTCTGTTATTCGTACAAATTTTCATCATTTTTATTTTATACATCCTTCACTATCCTTTTAAAACAATAAATAGAAGAATATCTGAACTATTAATATGTTTTTTCTTGAATAATTATAATGACTACTAATATTGATTCTTCGGAGTCTGTAGTCTTTCTCAGAAGATGTATGCACATAATCAAAAATATCAGACGAGCAAGTAAATGACAAGATAAAGTCTCAATGTGAATTCATAATAAATTTCAATTTTACTTCCTCTTTTTGTTTCGAACATGAAATCGAATTTCAAGCATGTTTCAACGTGTTTCTAACTTTCTATTATTAGTTTCGCGATTTTCGCAACGAGCAGCTGACAAAAAACTACAGGCTGAAATTTGCACCTCTGTAAATGCTAGTTGTAAGATGATTTTGTTTTTTGGACATGTTGATGCAAGACAAGCACATAATATGAGAACACAAGCAACTGGATTCTTACAGGAACATGATAAGTAAATAGCTGCGAAACATCAGTAATGCTAAAATCGTTACTGGGGTTGCAACCAAACACTTAATTCATAAATAAAAGTCAGTTCGAATCATCTAAACACGTCTTTAATATGGGACGATGGATTCTATGAGTTCTTCAAGAGGAGCGAGTTCCTTCTTGTCTATCAGCATGAATTCCTGCACAATTAAAGCAAATCTTCATCAAATTGAAACTTTGAAACAAAGGTGAGATGCCACTAAAAAACCCAGGAATCTCAAGAATGATTGAGCAAAGCCAGTAGAAAAAACAGGTATTTTGATATTCGAGCTCGGTATCTAGCTAGCTGTCTCTTATAAGCCAAAAAATGATCTGAAGTGAGAATAAAAGAAAATAGTAATTGGATAATTGTTTGCACAAAAAACCAAACAAGTGAATAAATTGGATAAAAAAATAAATTTTGTTAAATAATAAGCTAAAAAGAGAGCTAGGAAAGTTCTGATGATTTCGAGTTGAGTGGTGATGAAAAATAAGTAATAACTGAGATCCCAAGGATAAAGAACTTACACAGGTAAATAGTATGAAATGCTTGAAACATGTATTTAGATGTGCTTCCTCTTTGAGACTCACAATCTTCTGAAAATGAGAGTGATATATATGTGCATATACACGAAACAGACGTTTGAATATGGTCTTCACAACATCCCTGAAATTTGAAGGGAATGGAGTTCCTGCAGTAATTTCTTTTGTTAGTTTGATGTGTCATCAAAAAACAAGATGATAGAAATCTCAAACGAATAAAGAGAATCATGGCGAATGTGTATTCAAAGAGGTGATACCATAAGATATTATTATTACCGAGTTTTTGAGGAAATATTGACTCGTCGTCCAATTGGGTTTCGATCCAATCCATTAAATACTCAACATATTTAGGAGCCGAAACTTCAATAGGTTTCTTGATTTGTACGCCGTCTGCCCATCTGTATTCGTATCTGCAAAACAATTATGGCGCAGCTTGGTAACACATGATTTCTAAGTTTCTTCATAAAGATATTGATTGGGGGGTATCATTGACATTATTAACTGGAAATACATCACTGTGAAACATCTGTTATCCGAAAATAATTGAGGCGTACTTAGGACCGGCTGACATTGTAGGGCAGTTCTCTGGTGTGCAGAACTCTGTGAGTGTTCCGTAAAGAAGGTTTACTTGATTGAAGAAATCCACAGCTGAAAAGTAAAATTAATAATCAAACTGACTTTTTAATTATGATCCTCAAAGTGAGAGTGGATGTACAAAGAAAGGGAAAAAAGTAATGCACCCTATGCATCTGTACAGTTTCCAGCATATAACTAGGGTTCATGGAATTATATACATTATAATCCATAAGATATAATCTTCTAAATAAGGCATGAAATATATAAAAGGCTCAAGTCAAGAGAAGCAGATTAACATAGGGGTATAAAAGAGTCGAACTTCATAGGGGTGTAAAAGAGTCGAACTTCAGTTGAGTTCGTAAAAGTTCACGGGCTCATAAACAACCAAAATTGAGCTCAAGCACAAACAATCTTCAGCTCAAGTGAGCTCGAGATTAATTTGCTCGATCAACTCATAAGCATGCTCTACTCATCTAAATCTTACACCTCTAGATTGAAGGGGAGCATACTTTTAAATAAAGACTGCAAGATGTTTATTCGTATTGTTGTGTGTTATTTTTTTTCATTCATTCAATAAATTTACACACTCGTACTGATTTGTATGTTCGTCTAATATCCAAACCAAACCTGAGAATGTAAAATCTAAAAAATGAACAACTTAATAAGCATGATTCCACTTTATTCCAAACACATGTAAATTGTACACATGCAGAGGGGGAGAAAGAGAGTACTGTTGACAGCAAGCCATTCATTTATATCCTCGCCAGGAGGTAGCCTTACAGCTTCTCTCAAGTTTCCACTACCTAAAGTGGCATCAATATGCTTTCTCAGCTGTGCCCCCTAACAATTGATCATATTGATTAAATTATGTAACGTGGTGCCTCTTAAAATTTAAAATAAAGTATGCAGAATGCAAAACGTGGATACAGAGCATCCAGAAAGCAAGTACAACATGAAAATCACAATAAATCGAACAGTGAGTGATGGAATGTGAAGAATGTGGATATGGAAGAGAAAAAGAAAAAAGAAAAGAAAAAGGAAAGTATAACTACCCCTTGACAGTGTAAATCCTCGATGAAATGAGAATGGAATTTACATTAACACAAACTAAAACTCAAGTTTCCCTCTTGGTGTGGCATTGTTATGTATGGCAAATAAAGTAGAAATTTCCTTGGAGAATAGAGAAGGGACAGATAGGTGCCACATAATCAAAAGAAGTATAACATTTGAAAATCTTTAAAATCAACAGTCAAAGCAAATCAAAGTACTCAATTCGTAGGAGGTTCGAATTTATTTTGTTTCTGCCAGCAGAAAACATAACTGCTTAGAGGTTTAAAAAATGAGCATTCGCCAAACTGAAGTTCTTCACCACATGGCAATGACTGAGAAACGGAAATGGAAATAAAGTTTATATCGCAAAAATGCCACCTTAGTCCCTGACGGTGCACTTTTTTTTGGACGGAATGTTTTTTGGTTCCTGTTTGAGAAATTGAAAGCAGAGCTCATAAATAACGAGAAGCACTAAAAAAAAGTATCAATATCAAACAATAAACATATAAAAGAGAGAATAATTGGAATGAATGGATAAAGGTAATTGAGATTAAGATAATGGAAATAGCTACAGGCTAGTTTTGCACCACATGTAACTCAATAAAAGGATTTCTGAAGCACTTGTTTCTGAGTCTTCATGTATAACATGCAGATAATTACAAATTTCCAATGTTCAAACATCATTCGGTTGTGTCTTTAGGGAAACAATTTCCTATAGACATTTTATTGGTAAAAAAATCACAGGGATTCAAATAGCAGAGAAGTTCGATTCGACTCACTGGCCTAAGATCACAAAAATTCATATATCGCGCCGCTCAACTTTAAAAAGTAAGCCGTGTTTCAATCCCTTTATTCACGATTCCAATCTTCTAGCACATGTTGTAACGATTATCCAGGTAAAAATGTGATTTTTTTACATACCATACTTAAAGATTCAACTGTCCTCCAGACAACATATAGATTCACTGGCAAAATCTCACAAACAAGCTATGTTTCAATCCCTTCTTCACAATCATAAAGCTATTAATGCATTATGTACCCTCAAAACTGAAAGCTTAAACCTTTTACCCTTCATTAGACTCCTCCGACATGAACTTTCCCTCTTCAAAAATTTCAGTCTTTGAAGATAAAAGTTCATCTTCTTTCTTGATAAATCCATCAAAAGAGCAGCAAAAGAAAAAAAAAAGAAAATGATAGCACAGATCACATAAAAACCCAGATGACAATAATCAAGAAAAGCCAAACGCAACAAAATAACATCAACAATATAAAGAATCAATCCAAGAAAGGGATAGATCTGATTATAAATCAATCACAAAAAGAGATATCGATCAATACACCCAAATGAAATGTTATTTAGGAACAGAAATCACCTGCCCAGGCCAAAGAGACTCATGGCTCAGGATAGAAAGATGGATGGAATGGGATGAAAAAAGAGATTATTCACACACACACACGNTTTCATAATCATAAATTTCAGTCATACAATTTTTTTTTTAGAAATTTATTTTGATATTCCATCGAAATATCTAAATCTATCCACCTAAAGATTATATTTAAATTTAAATTTCTGACGATGAAAATATTCTCATTAAATAATAAGAGCTTTTACATAATTTAACGGATCGTGATATTGAAATATGGTGGGTTTGGGCAGAACAAAAAAGGCCCGTTTAAGTAATACTATGCTACATTGGATGGGCCTGGTTGATCCTAACATGATTGATCCTATTTTGTAAGAAAAAAAAAACATTTGAGTTTTTTCTCAAACTCAATAAATTTTATATATAATTATCTCTACCATCTATTAGATACATTAATGTCTAATAATTCAAAATATTAATTGATCACTTTATTTTGAGTTTAACTCAACCGACAACACTCGATACATAATTATTTACGTATAAATATATATATATATATAAATAAAATTGATCTACCGTACTTATTTGCCCTCGATAATATGATGTGTGGAGCAGTTTTTTGTGGAAGCGTGTAAGCGTTTCCCTTCCAAATAAAAAAAAAACGGCAGTCGAGTTATATTAGGACCCAAAAGGAAGACATAGAATCTTACTCCTAGGGCGTTGGAAACCATGTTCTCCATTCTCTGTCCCTATCAAGGGACGATTCTTGGACCCTCTTTAGAAATAAGGCTTTTGGCAATGCAACTTGTTGCAGTTGTCCTTCTGAACTCGAGTCTATAGATCGGGTTTTAGTTGATAAGCGTTAGGGTCTACCTCTGGCAATTCTTGCCCTGGGTGGCTTGATTGCTTCTAAAGACCGGTCGGAACTAAATGGAAGGAAATTTACGAGAGTTTTAGCTGGCATGTCAGCAACAATTCTATGCTAGATGAAGTAAAAACTGTTGTGGCTTAGCTTCAAAGATTTACCATATTTTCTCAAGGAACTGCTTTCTGTATTGTTGCTGTTTCCCTGGTGAGCTGGTGTGCTGTCGTTGACCACCAAAATTAAATTCCTACTCTCTAAATAAAA
>NW_027358009.1:8102-32633 GCF_012295235.1 Primulina huaijiensis | reverse complement strand
AATTAAATTGTCAGATTAATCGATATACAATATTCATATAATTAAATCATAAATCGACAAATACTTGAAATAACAAGAATATTAAATCTAAGAATGAATATCTCACAGTGATAAATTAAACAGTAAAAAACAACCCTTAAACCAGACTAGAAAATTGGAGAGAAAATCCTTGAGCCACTTTTTCTTAGTGCTTCACGTTGTGTATTTTTTGGTTAGAGAATTGTGAATTGTTTGTGTAAAAAAATCTGCCGCCTCCCTCTCTGTGTAGATGGTTTAGGTCATCAAAAAAATAAAAGATTAAAGGGCCCAAAAAAATAAAAGACTAATAACCTAAAATAAAACCTAATCCTTAAAAATTAAAAGATATTTAGAAAATATCNTAAAAGATACTTAGAAAATATCCTCCAAGAATATAGAGTTTTTTTTATGGAAAAAACTCTATCTTATATTTATTCCTTGATATGAAAATTCTTCAACTCTCACTAGGCAGCTGAAGAATCGTCATAAGGCGTGATCACGCCTTATCTAAATACATCTTATGAATTTTTCTGCTCTACGTCTGACACTAAGATCAAATCGGCAACTTTAATTGTGATATAAAATCATCTTTTTTAGCCCAAATTTATCGCAAGAGCAGAAAACTGTCGACCTACAATAAAATCACACAAAAATGTGTCAATTAAACACGTTGGAAGTGGTAACAATGAGAGACATGACAACAAAAAATGCAACTATTATGACCCTATCATGAGCATTGGGTTGGAGCAGGAAGATTGTTTAGGATGTGGATGGCGGAAGGATTTTTGGAAGAAAGAAAAGGTCTATCCCCAGAAGATGTGGGAAAGATCTATTTGAGAGAACTCATCTCTAGATGCCTTCTTCAAGTCGAGAAGCGTAGCAGTTTCTTGAGACCCAAAGGATGTAAAATGCATGACCTGATGCGGGAGCTAGCTCTTTTCACCGCTGAAAAAGACCATTTCATATCTCTATGTAATCCACAAGATCTCAAAGATGGAATACCAGCACGCCGGATATCCATTCATGCTGACTCAGCTATTCAGTTTGGGCACGATAATATTTTCAGCCTTAAAGATCATAATAACCTTCCCCAGGATACACTTTTATCTAACTTTATATTATTGAGGGTACTAGAATTGAGGGATGCCCCGATCGATAACATACATAAAGCCATAGGTAAGCTCTTCAATTTGAGATACTTGGGTCACAGAGGAACTAGGATCAGCAATCTTCCCAATTCTGTTGGCAGGCTAAAACATCTGCTGACACTTGTTATCCGAGGAACAGAAGTGAAGGAACTTCCTTATGGGAAGGAAGGGTTGAAGAATTTACGGCATCTACTCATCTATGGAGGTCCACCCTGCCAAGAATTCTCGTACGCAAGGGGAGTGAGAGTCCCAATATCTTTACTCGTGTTAAAGAACTTGCACGTTCTGAATTGCCTTGAAGCAAACGGTGAAATAGCGAAGGGACTAGGTATACTTTCAATATTAGAAGGATTCATGGAGACGAAAAGTGTTGATTATTCAATATTAATTTTGTTTTATTGCAGGCCATTCAATACTAACATGTAGACGTTCCTCAAACAATACTTAATCAATATCTCAAACTCATTTTAATTCATCAATGGTTCCTAACAAATTAAATTTATAATGAACTCAAGCAGACACCTGAAAATTGAATCAATTAAATCAATACGAAACAGTTACTATCTCAATTAAAAAAGAAAAAAAATTAAAAATATATAGAAAGTCGAAGAATCCTAGAATTGACTCGTGATCGATCTAGTTAGTCATCACGTCACGCGCCACAATCTTGGTTTTCACTACTTGTAGAGCCTTTTCAATGTCTTGGAGTTGGCTTAACCCCAGGTTCTCTAGAATCATATCCCAGGCGGCTGGACCCTTCCCCAACGCCTCATTGATCCTGTTCTCCATATCCGTCAGCGCGGGCTTCTCGGGGGTCTCTGATCCACAAAGAAGCAGGGTTTCTGCACCAGCAGCAGTACCCTTCTTGGCCACAGAAGAAGAGGGATCGGCAAGGTAGCGCTTCAAAAGCGGGTTGAATTCAGGATCTCCTCCCACGTAGAGGTTGCCGGACATGGAGAAGGCAATGAACCCCGCCTGGGCGTCGAATTTCTGGCAGAAGTCAGTGACCTTGTTGAAGAGACCGTGGCGCCGTTTTGTGAAGGTTGTGTTCAGTTCACCTCTGTCCTCGATCAGCTTGATCCCCACCCTCCTGTCTTTTCGTTTCTTCTTGTTTAAGACGTCCATAACTTCTACTATTTGGTTTTCTGGGACGTTCATTGTTACGGCCGCAGATTCATGAAATTGAGAGAGAGATAGAGAGAGAGAGAGAGAGAGAGGCTAGCGAGATTGTGAGTAAGTCGACCACGATCTATATATTTATAGAGAAAAATCGATTTTATAGTAATTTTTGTGATATTTATTTATTTATGTACGTATTTGATTGGTATCCCACCAAGTTTCTCGCAGGAAATCAAAACTGATATGAAGAGATGATGGATACTTTTAAAAATAGTGGACTTTAATTTTTATCTAAAATTGGTTTTAGGTATTTAAATAAAAATACAAAATATGAATTTCTGTATTCTCTGGTGCAGTCCTAATTAGGGGTGTTCAAATTTTGGATAAAACCGAAAATCCAAACCGAAAAAACCGAACATCGAACCGAACTGAAAACCGAATTTTTTAATTCGGATATAAATGTTAAAACCGAAGTTTATTTGGTTCGATTTCGGATTATATATAACAAAACCGAAAAAACCGAAATTTTATTAAATTAATAATTTTTTTATATTTTTATTTATATTATATATTTTTATATGATATTTAGGGAATAAAGAACCATTTTGAATAATTTTTAGTTGATTGTTGTTTGTTTAATTAATTTAGACCTTATATTTAAATATTTTACTAAGAAAACATGTAGAAAGTTAACATATTATATTTTACAATATATTTATATCATTAATTTAAATAATTATACTAAAACCGAAATAACCGACCGAAATAACCGAACTGTTTTGGTAGAAAATCGAACCGAAGAAAAATGGTTCGGATATCGGATTATATATTTCTAAAATCGAAAATCAAAAAAACCGAAATAAAAAATCGAAAACCGAACCGAGCCGACCGATGGACACCTAATCCTAATCTAATAAAATTTATTTATGTAGCACACGTGTCAGTTGTTTTAAATTTTATGGAGTGCAAATTGGAAAAGAAAATCATGGCTTGTAAATCGTGATCCCATTTTTACCATATTTGAACGGATTGAGTCTCAATATAAATCTATTAGTTTCGCTCAAGGCCGTGTTTCCTTTGTTTCCTTTCCTTGTCGGTCTATTTTTTTGTTATGCAAAACTACTGAAATTTTTTAAAATAGCATCTATTGTAATATGAAAAAATAGTTTTTTTTTCCTACTAATTAGTTCAATTTCTTGAAAAATTAATAAACCAGAACTTAAAATTATACAAGGTAATTGACAAAAAAAACCATTCTCATAATAATAACAACAACAACAATAATCATCGTCAACAAATCCTTTAAGGTAACATCTTGGTTATTTGACTATTTTAGTAAAGCATAAAGCATTGCCTCTATCCCAGGGAAACAAGTTTCCACCAAATCTTTGTAAACAATCAGTGATGGGTTTTGTACTGGAAATCAACATGGTTCTCATGTCGGGTAAATTCATTCCGTTCTCCAGTGGATTTTTAAACTCAAGTAGATTTCGTTGGACATCGAAAATGCGTGATCTGCTAGCGTCCCAGCTAACTTCTTCACTAGTTCTGTTTGCAAGCAACCCTCTAGCTCGAGCAGCTTCCAATGCTCCTCTTCTTGTCACCATAAAAGCTAACACAACAATTAAACGTACGATTAATCTATCGTCTCCTTGATTTTACACCAATCAAGCAGCCAGCGAGCTGGTTTAAACAAAAAAAGAAGAAGCAGCCGTTACCTTCAGTTTTTACATGCATGCTTATGTCGCATCTAAGCAAGATATAAAAGAATTTGCAATGACAAAAGGATGGGTTTCAAAAGCGAGAAATGTACCATTACGAGGGACCGTAAAGATGTAATTGGTTGGAAGGCCAATGCCAAAACCGAGCAAAGTGAAGCCAACGCTAAACCCGACGCCACAGCCAGATCCAACATAACCAATTACTTCAGGGCCAAAGCCAGGACCCCATCCCACGCCGCAACCGATGCCTATTCCAGCTCCCCAAAAGGCTCCGTACGTTGGATGCACTGGGTTCCATCTTTCATATCTTCTGAAAATGCTCTTTATAATCATTTTAACCTGAAATATAATTGAGAAACAAAAAGTAGAGAATGAAGAAACAATCAATTATTGCAGTCGGTGGGATATTCAAAAGTTAGCAATGTACACAAAAGTATTTCATGACTAATATGCCGTGGTGTCTTCAGTAATACTACACATAACACACTCGTGACAAGAAAGCTTCTCACTTCAAACATAAATTCCAATTTCAGAAAATTTATTATAACTAAATATTGTAAAAGTATCGTTCGAGGCTAGGCTTATCAAGAAGTTACTATCAACATTCCTCTCACCGTGTTTAATTACCCTCCGTCCATTTTCTATGTAGAAGGTGAACTGTAATATACAAAGCCAAAATAAGAGAAAAACTGCGCGCAAGTAAAAAACTAGGAAAAAACTTATAGCATTCCGTTCCTGTGCGTGCATGGAAGAAACCACAGAAAAATGGAAAATTCGTTTTAATAATTACAGTTTCGTTAAAATAAGTTATTGAAGAATTCAAAGAACCTGGAACTGAATGAGTTTATCGCGTGTCAGACGTAAGCCAGTGTGAATACGTCGCCGCCTTCACCGTTCAAGCGCAACCGCAAGCTTTTGCGGATAACATAAAGCACCTTTTTATAGATATATACCACATTTCAGGATATCCAAGCATATCTGACTAGTCTTGACTAATAATTATAATAGTGATTAGTTTTATCAACATTTTTTATTGGAAATTTGTTTTATAACGTGTCTATTATATTTATTTGACTAATATAATTTACACGTTATTGAATTAGGTCGAAATTTACTAATATATAATAAAATTAATTTGTGTTTTTGTATCATAAAATTGATGGTATCGTTGTATTTGACAATTTAAATATTGTTTTTAACTAGTATAATATAATGTTTAGAAAATCGATATTTTTTTTTTGAAGGGGATTAGAAAATCGATATTATGTACGGTGTAAGTGTCCACGGAAATCGGCAAATACGGGGATAAGTGATGACAATAGTTCTTTATTCATATAATGAGTTAATTATATTTATATTTATTTATAATAATAAATAATATTTTTTATAAATAACTCAAATAAAAAATTTATCTCATGAAATTTAATTGTAAAACGTCTGATCGGTTTTTTTGGGACGAACAATGAGACAAAATCTTAGCAAATTGTCCTTCCCACTGCCCACGTACATCCAAAGGACATGCAAGTCATGAATAAAAGACCCTTGATAAAAAGCATCTGTTTATTTTTATATTTTATATAAAAAAAAATATAATAATATAATTTTTTTTAGATCATCAGTAAGATTTAAATAATAAATTATGTTTTGTACAATTTTTTAGATTAATCCCAGATATTAACATAAAATAGGATCAGTAATTTTTTTGTACAATTTATTAGATTAATCCCAGATATTAATATAAAATAGGATCAAGATTTTTTTTTAAAAATGGTCACCAATTTTGATGACGTGATTCATTTGTATTTCCATTCCTTTATTCTAAATAAAAAAGCATTTCCATTATTTAATGCGTGAATCATGAGTATTTTTCAAACAATATATATACTATAAATAAAATAAAAGTCTTATTTAATAACTAAATAAGTAAATTTAATGAAATCTTTTTCAATATTTCAATACTACCCTCCTTATTTAATGGAAAGTCTGAAATATTAGCAACTATCTTCAAAAGCAACATCACAAAATTTAGAGTCATGATTTAAATATATTATAGATTTACTTAAAATCATGTGATCCGACTGCTAATACTTATTATGTGAAATTGATTTTTCTAATCCCAAGTTCCCAATCATCTTCTAACATACTAATAATATATTTTATTGTATTTAAAAAAATATATTTAATTGTGATTATTCGCATTCATATTTCCTATATTTATTATAATTTTTATAAATATCAATCAAAACAATAAATATAGGAATTGTGAAGGATGATTTTTACAAAATATCAAAAAATTAAATATATCGCGTCATTAATTGTAATTTTGTACCGTCCAACTATATAATTCATAATCATTTATTTAATTTTACATAAATTCTTTTTGATATTAAACGCTTGAAAGCTGAAACCTTCCAGCTCCCCGCCCTTGAAAATTCGTCCCCCGCTCACTCTCATGAAAGTACTTAATCGGGTAATAAATATTTGAAGTGAAAAATGAGGAAGAGAACGACGAAAAGAGCTGCAGCGGGGAAGAGTGTGGCTACGCCGCTCACTCCGGTGTCTGANCCACGCTGTCACCGGCGAAGTCTCCGGAGACACTGTTTGACTTCAATTTCAATGGACTGACAAATATCGCCTCGTCATCGAAGAAGAAGAGTGATGAAAAGATGATGAAGCCTACCGGAATTTCTCCTCAGAAGTTGCAATCGCTCAAAAACGTGAGCACGATCAGTGATCTGAAAAACATCGCTATCTCGAACCTGGATTGCATCAAGCGGAAGCTGGAGATGTCGCATTCTGAGATTTTAAAGGACATCGAGGCATCTCAGTGTCGCCTCAGGAAACGACACAAGGTCTGGCTGCTCTCGTTCGGATACCTTCCTCGTTTATATTTAGCTTCATGTGTGTTCATCATTGATATTCGCTTATTGTTTCTAATTTCCGCTATCCTTGTTAGAAATTGAATTGTTGTTGATATTTTATTTAAGCATAACTTTATTTAGAACGTCGTTGATTTTTTTAACAATGTCGTTGTAATTTGTTACAGTAGTATTCTCTCAGCTAGGAATGTTTATTTGTTCCGAATTCTATAGAGGTTCTATAGTACTGAATGTTACTGCTTGTTTTCCCAACTAGCGAAGCATAATTGGTGGCATCTGCTCTCTGTTAAAGTTGATCAGAACAAGCAAGCATAAACCACTGTACCTTGTTATTGAAATGTATTTCTTACTTCCACAAATCTGGAAAGAGAACGGAGCATCAGATTCTGTTAGGATGCTAAGCTTTTAGGAGTCAACATTTTCCAAAATATTGCACATTTGCACCTCAATATTGCATTATACTCTGTCTGCTTCACCGGTACTAATAATTTCCTTTTCACAATTGTTTTGACTATGCACCAGTAATAGTAGAGAACAGAAGTTCAATAAGCAGTGATATAATTTTTCTGTAACATAGCACTGTATTGCAAGAAATTACATGTTTCCAAAATTTGCGAACTAATCAACTATGGCCTTCCGAAAATTGTATCCAACCATGAATTACGAGGATTTCTAGTCATATACACGAGCAATTGTTGCTCTTTAAAGGAGAATGATCTTGATTAATGTGTTTCAGCCATTATACCCTCCCGAAGTAAGATATCCATCGGAAAATGGTCCAAATATATGTAGTTCATTTTATTTAACGATTCAATTATTCAAATAAGCTAGATCCACTTTTCTATATTCTCTATATACTTGATTTTATTTGATGATTCAATGATTCAACTAAGCTAGATCCACTTCTCTATTCATCATAAGGGATCATAAGGGAAATTTCAGTAAGTAGTGATGTTAGATGATTATATATTATTCTTGACATGAATTTTTACCTTACACTTTTAATTTCACCGCATTAGCAGATACAGACCCAAGCATTTCAGCAAGTGATGGATGAAGCAGATAAGGATCATAAGAATATTTCTGAGCGAATCAAAGATGGTCGAGAAGCAATGATGGTGAGCGTATATGCGTTTATTTTTAAGATATCTGATTCGACATGAAGTCCTTAGCTGCAGTTTTAGTGTCACACTCTTCTCTTATGTTGTATTATTTCAGGCTTCATATGCAGAGTTTATAGCAGAAGCCCAAGCTACATCATCTCGTTGTAAGCTTGTTCTATTTGATAATCTTTCATGTCTAGTTACCATTGTCTACCATTTCACTACAAGTGCAACAAAATGTTTTCTCCTCTATTGTGTTTTTTTCCTATTCGTTCTCCTCTATCAAAGCATTTAGTTGTGTGATTCCTTAAATTTTGTTAGTAAGACATACGCCAAGGTTTCATTTGGACAAGTACTTTTAAAAAACTGTAATTATTTTATAAGCGAAAAAAATTTAAAGAAGGTGTTTTAATAAAATTTTGTTAAAACGTTTTTTAAAAAATATTAAATTTTTTTTTCAATTATAAATTTTAAAGAACAATTGAGATGTGTTTTTGATATTATTAGAAATGAAGGCAATGATGACAATTAAAACATGTTACTTTTAATCAAGAAAACGTGTTTATAGAATAGTTGTCGAAACACATATTTGTTCTTAAAACAAATTTTAAAACATTTTATATTTTTTGTAAAAATACTTTTATAAAAATGTTTTATAAGTATTTGTCCAAACAGAACCTAATAATAGTCTATTTAACAAATACATTCTAGATCATCCATCCGTTTACACTTCACAACTTGCATAAACATTCTGACCCGGCTAATTTGTACACAAACTTGTTACATAAATTAATTATCAAAGTGGCTAGCTAGAATCATTAATGGTGACGTGCAATACAATACAGATGTATTTCTGCAGCCTGAAGAGCTACTATTTCCTTTTACCTATAATTTGTTTTAAATTTCAGTTTGTGAAACATCTATCCCCCTGCTTGAACAAACTTATGAGAAAGGCATAGCTGCACTTAGGAGCCGATATGGAATCTCGTCGATCATAGTTTGATAAATGGAGTTCTTAGGTAAAGATAAGCTTTGTAATCTCTCTCTTTTTATTGTTGGAGACTGGAGTTATTGTGCTTCTCTTCAAATTTATTAAAACTTTTTTCAGATTGGAACTGTCTTTTGTTTCATATTCAAGTGAGATGCTTGAATGGATCTATGAACCTAAAACACGATTCTGAATCCATGAACTTAGTAGACCTAAAATTCCTATCTACTTTTATGTTGATCATGTAAAGTAAAAGTTAATGGATGGAATCAAAAATCCAAAATCTACTTATGTGGTGATCACATAAAGTAAAATTTAATGGGTGGAATTTAAAATCCGAAGTATATTTGGCTTGTAAGTTATTTCAATATGAAAGTTCCGTCAGATGTCTTTAACAGATGACCACAATCCACTTTTGTATAATGTCTTTTTTTGCCATAGCGATTTTGTCTGGACTTTGCATGGCTAGGGTTGATAAACACAATGGAGGACGAAGGATAAACGATAATGATCTAGCAGAGGGAAGTAAGAACAATTATCTCTTAAATAAAACAAAGATAAAATTTTATGACAGATTTTTCTTGTTGCGGTAAAGAATGGAAAAGTTCGTCATCACCAAAATTCCCAGTGTGTGGATTTATATTAAGTTCCTTTGCTAAGCATTTCTTTTGCATGATTTAAATGGATGCAAAATCATAGCACGAAGGCGTACGAAATGGCAATCTGGAATCTTGGGTTAGCAGCAATCTTACCAGCTTTTGTCTATAAAACTTTTTTTGCTTTCAATGTTGAGTCCGTTAAAACTATAGTACTCGTTGTGATTGTTAATAACCTGATACTAATAGGAGCAGTGATTTTTTACGCTGGATAATCAAATAATGGCAGAAGTGATAAATAGATTAACTTCCTGCTTGATTTACACGTATCTACGGATTAAATTCGGCTATTACTTGACCTAGAATATTTTTAGATTTAAAATCAAATAATTCATACTAAGACGTTCGGAAGCTTAGAGCGTCTACCCATGATTCAGAATAAAGCTTGGCACTTAAATCTTAAAGGCAATCGGTGTGTGTATAACCTGTGTAGGGATTTTGTTTGTTGGTTGTTTCTTTTTTAAAAAATAAAATAAAATAAAATTCTTGGAACTCAAGAACGGTGTTATATCGTGTAAAGTTCTCTCATGAGGTCGGATTTAATTAAGAACTTAAATTTTAAGACGCATTCCTTATTTTAGGCATTTAATGGATACTGTTGAAAGACTGAGTATTTTCCGATGAGTTGCTGTCATTTAAACGGAATATTATTCGTTAGCGCAATTCAACCCCCAAGTTTTATAGAGCACAGGCCCACAGCTGCACAGGAAAGTTAGATAGAGATTAAGTGAGGGGCATAATGGTAAATACGCACACCTTCGTTGAACAAGATAAGCTCCATTTTACAGTATTTGTGGACACCATATTCACCAACGATTCCTGTAATGGGAACCTATTCATATTCCAGAGCACCAACCTTACCATTCCCACCTCCATTAACCAAAACCAAACAAGGAATCTCATTCCCAATTCTTTGTCCGTTCCCATGGAAAAACCAGTCCCAGTTCACACACCTTAATCCTGTTTTAGCCACTCTAAACTCTCCAAGAGGCTTTGGCCCCAAAAAAACAACTAAGAAATCCGAGAAACCTAAGAAAAATTATGACAGTGATGATGATAATGAGGAAGAAGTGGATGACGGAGAAGAAGGCGTTATCCCAGAGATAGTGACCAACAGAATGATAAGCAGGATGGGTTTATCAGTGGGAATCCCTCTTTTCGTTGGATTACTGTTCTTCCCATTCTTTTACTATCTCAAGGTGGGATTCAAAATTGATGTTCCCACCTGGATACCCTTCATTGTGTCGTTTATCTTCTTTGGGACTGCTCTTATGGGGGTTAGTTATGGAATCGTCTCTTCTAGCTGGGATCCAATGAGGGAAGGCTCACTTTTGGGTTGGAATGAGGCTAAGAAGAATTGGCCTGTCTTCTGGAAGTCGTTTTGGGGTGGATCAAAAGAGAAGTAGGATGCGTTTTCTATCCCCTTGAATTAGAGTGGTTTAAGATTCTAATGTTTATAATTTGTTTATTAGATTTCTGGGTTTTGTGTTCATTGTGATATTTTCATGCGTTCCCCTATGTTTTTACTCAATTTTTTGAGATTCATGTGAAATGCGAATTTGGATTCAAAATGGGAGCTAGATTTATACGTAAATATTTAATGGATCACAAATATTATCATCCCGAAATTGGATTCATACTAGACTGAATCTGACTCGAGTGTGCCAACAAGCGGGTGCAGCAGGCACGAGTGCGAGCAAACGTGGTCTAAACAAATATCAAGTTTAAGTAGTATCGTATGCTATAGAGATTGAAGATTGTCAAACTATTAACACTTTTTACCGGCTTAAGCCTCGTTCACTAAACATTAGAATCTTAAATACAAGGCCCACCCTTTTTTCAGTGGCATTTATATTGTATATGCGGCGTATATACAGTTCACATGTGGAACTAGTGAGAACAGGCTGCCTCCTAATCCATATATATTCGAAGCCTACTTGGTTTTGGGCTCCATTAGAATGGGCTGATTATTAATTCTTGCTTATTAAAGGGCTTCAGATTTCAGAATTCGGAAGAAAATTAAATGAAAATAAATAAATACTTTGATTAGAGACATAGCTCCTGATGTTTCCTTAAAACAAAGTGCAAAGCAATACAGTCCAATTTGAGAAATACAGCACTGACAATTTATAAATTCAAACTCAAATACCAATCAATCTAATTGGTTAGATAATTAGTGAATTTTCTAAAATCAACTTTTGTTAATCTTGGTTTACAAATTACACACGGTACAAGGTTTTTTATTAGTCATCTAATCTATTTTTAGAACTGGGGTTTTCATTCCATCCGAACCAAATTTCATATCTTCCCAGCCTTTTAATTTAACTGAATTTCTATTTCTTTTAGTTTTTTTATTAATTCAAATAAATTAAAATTATTTGAAAAAAACGAATTTTTTTTTAAAAAAAAAACGAATTTTGGTTTGGTAAACCGAGCTAATAATACCGACCTGAAAATTGTAAAACTAAAAACTGAATCAAATTAATGGGTTGGTTTTTGGTTTTTGGTTTAAACTGAATTTTCGCGGTTTAGTTTGGCATTTAACGAAACTGTGAACCCCCAAAGAAGAATGCTGCAATAAGTTTTTCTTTATCAAAAGTAGTGCATGAGAGGCATATGCATAATCTTTTAATGCTGATTTTTTAAGATTTAGTTTAAAAAATTGACGTGTTTAATCTCATATTCTTGGTAAATAAAATAATTTTAAATTTTTAAATAAAATTTTAGTAGTTATAAATATATATATCGCAAAGCATTATTGCCTTTCTATAGTCTAGTTTAAGGAAGATAAAAATATTATCCAACATAGTCAAGTTGACAAATGAAATAGACAGCGGATAGAAAACAATAAACTAAGGTTGCTCTAGTACTACAATTATTCACCTCGAACAGGATCAAATTGCATGCTATGTATTTTTTCCACATTAAATTAAATGCAATTAAAGTTCCCCTTTTCATTTTCATCATCCCGTCTGTTCTTTTAACAATCCTTCGAAGAGAAGTTTCGAACTCAAACTGAAAAGGAGATCACAATTCACGTAATATAATAATCAAAGTATAAAAAACCGAGGAATAGGGAAAAGAATTTGGGACTAGTGATCAGATCTACCACGAAACCCCCTGCTTTACAGATTGATTAAATGGTTTCATTATTATTCGCATGATTTCTTGCAACAAAAGAACATTCCAAACGTTAAAGTTAAGTCTAATCTTGATGATAGGCTTTTAATGGTGGATGACACGTGGCAGTTACTTATTAGTTGAACGAGCAAACAAAAACATGAACTTTGAATTTTGTATGGTTTAAATTAATTAATTGGTCTGTTTACTTATAGAGGGGTTAGTCCCCTTCAAAGTACACCGAAAAGTGCCAACCAAAGTATAAGATGCATTGTTCTTGTTTGTTGCCCACATCCCTTTAAAATCATTGATAATGCCTATCTATTTCTTATAATACTTATCAATATGTTTTTCTGATAGTTCAATAAAATAATAAACATTATTTGCTAACACGTTCACCCCTTTAACTATAAAAATATTACATTAGATTTTAATATTTATAAATACCGATATATTATACAATAACCAGTTGAATAATGAGTCGTCGATGCCCTTGATCTCTCTCCATCACATGATTTTTCTCATGAAATACCCTTTAATTAAATCAAAATGTATAGCATATATTTGTGATTTATTGAATAGGAAAGAATTAAAGCAGTGCCGACAACAGACAAGATGGATCAAGTAAAATATATCTCTGCACAAGGAAGAATTTGATAGGTCATGCATGCATGCATGCGACCCTCTAAATTGTTTGTACCCGTACGAACAACATCGACACAATTCTGTCTACCATCAGGTCAGACAAAACACACGTAACAGTTGATGATCTAATTCAGAATCTTTCCACTATTTTTGCAGAGATTCAATTTCAATTTGGATTTTCTTTTGTGCGAATACCGCTTATCTACACTATACATATATATTATATATATGAGTTTTGATATGATATTTACTAATCGTGTTCACTTTTNAGTGTTAACTCAACGGTGGACATAAAAATAAACACGGTTGATGGACAACATATCAAAACTATATATATAAGACATACAGTTGTTCTTTCAGTATGTTCTTTTCCTATCTTACACGGGTTGAATTTCATCGTGTGTACTGTGATCGCGTAAGAGTTACTGGATTCTTAAAACATGGAGGGGTTGTCTCGTAAAATATGAAACTTTCGAATTATCTAATGTGTTTACCATTAATCATGTGTAGAAATGAGGCAGAAGAGCGTACAATTTATGGAAAGAGAAAAAAGATATTAAATTGGGGACTTACCAAGGTATCTTTAATGTGGTGGTAAAGACACTGATTAACTTAGATGTAAAGCTGATTCGCAATATGCCAAAAAGATTAAAAAGAAGAAGAAGAAGATCTTGGTTGGATATATGCAAGATTCGAATTTCTATCATTCATTATTGTTCCAACTTTGAGTAACGTTGAATTCAAATATTTTTGGGATTGGAATTTAATTATCTCCAATTAGTGAAAATTGATTTTTCTTGAGTTTGTTCAAGGATGAATTTTGTTTGGTTGACAAATATAATGGATGGTAGATGATATTGCCAACTTATCATAAATAATACCCTTTGCATATTTAGTATTTAATTAATTAATAATAATTTCTAGGTAGAATCATTTATCAAATCATACAACTTACCATGTTCAATTCTAAAAATCCCACAAGACATTATTTGCTGTACCCACATTTTGTATATCAAATTAAATTTAGATTTATTAATTTAAACTGAAAATTGAATATTAATCAACACACATCAATACATAATTTAACCAATATGTGCACGACACGTGTCACTCGCCACCATATTAATTTTGCAATTAAAAATTGATCCCTTATAAGCAATCAGGGTACAATCCCAACAAAACAATGCACAAATTATGTGTTATATGGTTTCCTTTTTCTTTTTTTATTTATTTTTCCTAATTTCCGTTAGTGTGGTGGTGTCCACCCACTATAAATACACACAACACAACCAGGAACCTCCATTTGCCTGTCTCCATAGCCCATTTTTGTTCTCATTCGTGCACCCAGATTTTAACAAGTATATATATATGTATGGGAAATCTTGTCGCAAAGAATCAGATTTAAGCGGCGCCGCTGCCGGGTAGTATCGCCGGAGAATATTTTCCTACCAAATATTTTATTGTTGCTGCATGCAGATGGAGAATTATTCATCTTCACTGCTCATTTAAAGATCTCTTTAAACTCGATCCAATCATTTATGGGCTATCTACCAGCTGTTTTTTAATTTCTTAGTTTGAATCTTCTTTCTTGTTTTTTTCTATTACTTCTTTCTGTTCCGTTGCATTCCGAGAAAGTTCCCCAGAATCGTTGAAGGGTGGGTTTTTTTTCACTGCAGGTTATAGCCAAAGATTCAATTTTTTGAGGTAAAGTTTTTGGTTTAATCAGTTTCATACAAGGATACATACTATGTTTGCCTTTAATCTGTTTGGTTAAAAAAAAATTTCCCTCTCTCTCACATAAATTTGTTTTTCTTTATTTTTTTCGTGTTAAGGTTATGAGAAAATCAGAGAGAAATTTAAAGATTTTTTTTTTTTGGAAGGATTGAGTTATGGCACGCTCTCTATGTATTTTAAAATTCAATTATTAACATCTAAATTAATAAATCATATATAACACAACCAGAAGTCCAAATGGCCCACAAATGTGGATTGGACAAGGACAATTTTTTTGTCTGAATTCATTCCCCGTCTATGCTTCCAAAACTTGCTGATATTTCAAATAAAATTAGCAGGAAATCGTCGACCTGAATATTAATTGGCACAAAATTTATGTTTACTATTTTGAAAGGGAAAAACTTGAACATAAGCCAGAACTTCCCAAAGATTGGAGGGTACGTATATATAAATATATACCAAATCTTGAATTAATTAAGCACCGATCTACTGACAAATTAATATATATGATTAAATATTCTTTGATGAATAATTCCATTTGCTAATTTGGAAATTGCAGGGAGTAGAAAGAAAAAGATGTTGACGTGTATTACTTGCTCGAAGCAAAGAATGGAAGATGGGGGTGAGGATACCCCGCGTGGGACTCCAAATCCTAAAGACACCCTCAAAAGCCTCACTGCCCAGGTTCCAGTCTTTTCATTTTATTTATTTAATCAATAGATTTTACTCGTTTTTAATCTAGTGACAAAGTGAGACCCCAATATCTCTTGGATGGGTTGTGTATTTTTTTTTTACAAAAAGAACCAAATAAAAGAGCAAAATCATAAAAGTTTATGCAAAAAATAGTTAGGGACTTCAAATATTATACTAGCTAGGGCAGCTTTGCCGATTTTATCAAAATACTACACGGCCTTCTTCTTTTTCTTTATTTCATATTATTAAAAAAGGTAAATATTCTTAATCCAGTAGTACTCTTGTTGCTTTTCCCACATCCAATGATGGGTCCAATCCTGCAACCTTTTTTGGTGCTCACATATCTGTATTTTACATGTAAATTGGATTTGGAAGTGTGGTCGAGTTCTGTGGTTCTTGGTTTTGGATCCTCAATAGCCAATAGAGACAAGACATAAAAGAATCCACTAAATAGTGATTTTGGGTTCATATCACCAAATTATGAAATATAGAACGAGTTGAAAAGATTTATGACATATATATATATATGTGTCTGTGTATGTATGCCTACACTGTTTCAACAAAGCTTATTCATATAATTGAGGCAGCAACGATCATGACTTCGAAACAAGGGAACATCATCACAATCACACCTCGGATCATGTGTCGAAATCTTGGTCCCGATATGTCTGGTCCCAACCCTCGTTCTTTTCTCTTTTAAGTTTCTTTTTTTAGGGGATCAATCTGTTTCCAGAAACTGGAAAATCTTGAAATCTAATTAAGTATCGGTAATTGAATTATTTTATTTTCCGGATATTCAAATTATAGATCATGTATTGAGGTATAATATATGAATTCTTTATTTCTAATATTTTAATATATTGGACTCCATTTTTTTTCTAGAACAGAGAATACTCTTAAATTCACAACAATATTTTCACTACTTTCTCACCGTCCTAATTTTAGTTTGAAGTAGTAATAAAAAAACATAAAATTTCCGCTTGAAGTAGAAACATATATTTTCACTAATTTCTATGCCATGTTTAACTGTTTTTTTTATGCTTTCGGATGTTAAGCTGATGGAATTTTCGCGTGGAATATCCATAATTCTGGCATGGGATTTCAAAATTATGGTTTTGTGTGTAGTTTCCCATTCATATATTGGCCTAAGATTTCTAGCACAATTTCTTATCACCAGATCAAGGATATGGCATTGAAGGTTTCGGGAGCGTACAAATGTATGCCCGGGCAGACAGATGACAACTGCAATAAGCGAAGACCTTACCCCGATTTCGATACAATTTCCGAGGGGGTTCCATACCCTTTTGTGCAACCAGGAAGCTCAAGTTATGCTCCATCTTGGGATTTTTTGAGAGTCGGAAATCGTCCAGCTCGGCCTGACCCAAGATTTTCTGGTGGACTAGATCAATCTTTCTCATCTCAATCCAGAGAAATGGTGTTAGAGAAGGAAGATGAATCAAAAGAATGGATAGCACAAGTGGAGCCTGGTGTTCAGATTACTTTTGTTTCTCTTCCTCGAGCCGGGAACGATCTTAAAAGGATCCGTTTCAGGTATACACCTTCTTACAACATTTGTGTCTAGACATTTCAAGAAATCGTATCCAGATTTCAAAAATAAAATTAAATGGGATGTCCGGATTAGTTTTATTTTATGACCTTCGTCTTGATTGGAATCTGAAGCCGGGAGATGTTTAACAAATGGGAAGCACAGAGATGGTGGGCCGAAAATTATGACCGAATAATGGAGCTGTACAATGTCCAGAAATTCAATCAGCAAGCTCCCAATACTCCAGGGAGATCAGAAGATGGAGTAAGTCAGACTCACTTTCTCTTTGCATTGCGCCCTTTTTCTATAAGATTAGGATCGTCTTTCTATGAGAATCGCTATTTTGTCCGCAAACTTTTAAGCCTTTACTTCCTATTACTGCAGAGAGACTCAACGTATTCAAGGCTTGGATCAGCCATGGAAAGCCCTCGAATGACTCCATCAGTAAACAAGGAATGGACTCCGAGGTACAATCTCCAAGGTGGAAACCAGCATTACAACCACGGATCCAGTGCATACCACAACGCTGGCACGAAGAGTGAGACTATGGAAGCATCAAGAATGACGAACTCATCTCGAGATGAGGCCTCAATATCGTTTAGCAGCGCAAATGACATTGAGTCCGAGTGGATTGAAGAAGATGAGCCGGGCATTTACATTACCATCAGACAATTTCCTGGTGGAACCAGAGAACTTCGACGAGTCAGATTCAGGTAACGAAACTCGGACCTTGTGAAAATTTCCCAAAAATATCGATTCTTAGTTTTATAGGTGTCTAAACAATACGTTTGAACATAAACTATCTTTTGTAGTCGCGAGAAATTCGGAGAGGCAAATGCGAAGCTTTGGTGGGAATCGAACCGGGATAGAATACAATCTCAATATCTTTGCTAGTACATCAGTGGCATCAACGATGGAACACTGGTAACCGACGGGACTGAATTAACCACCATCGTCGTGGTTAGAAAAATTACTACAATGTTAGTTTGACTTAGAAATGTTCTCATAAAGAGAGAAAATTCAACAAGATTTTTCATTGAGTTGATGCTTTGTTTTCGATGTTTTATAACAGTCCAGGCCTTGTTTTTTCCAAGATTTGGTTCAGATTACATGACTGATTGTTTAACTGTTAAATTTCACCTGTCTCATTAGCATGGTTTTTCTTAAATGCTACGGATGCAAGATTTGATATTTTTTATTCAGAACAACTGTTCTTTGGATCATTTATCTGTAATTTACGCAGATCTGCTATTCTGTTATATAATGGATTTTAATTAGTCTGAAGATATGATTCTTGCGTTTCTAATAAATTATTTCACTCAAAATGATATGCAAGCGTAAGAATTCAGACAAAAAAATGTAGTTTCACTCAAGAAATGAAAACAAGCAGGGTAACACTTCATAACACAATACTACTCCTTTTTCTTGCCCAATTGTGCTTTCATTTGAATTTGCAACTTAAAGTCTTATAAAAGGTAAACATTGCACGATTTACTCATTAATATCATTTATTTGCCGATAAACATAAATAAATAGTCACTATAAATATCAATCTAACGTACAACTCGATAAGACATGCTAAGAGCCGTCTAGAGAACACATTGTCAAAAAGAAAAACCAGCAAAAAAGTGACCATGTTATGTGGAAGATTTGAACTTGACACTGTTTTATAACAAATAAATTCCGATATATGGCTTCTTGTGCTGTAAAGAATATATAAATAGGTATGGATCTCTGTGTAAGCTATTTCTAATCTGTATTATCTTGAACTTTTCTTTGAGGAATACCAGAGTTTCTTCTGGCAAATCAGAATCTTTTCTGATTCAACACCGTACTCGGTGTCTTCTTTCCGACAGCCCCATCTCATCCCTTTGGCTAATGTAGCCACTGCATCCACGAAGTAGCTCGATTCTCGAATTAAGGCGTACCCGTTTGGCCGGAGGATACGATCCATTTCGAGCAAAACATACTTCATTTCACACCTGTCAAATAAAATAGTTCCTGTAAAGCCATTTTTACAGTTGAATAAGAAGAAATTTTATCAAGAAGATTGTTCACCTGTGACTTTCAGCGGTGAAAAGGCCGTCTAGATGAAGAAGATCATATGTTCGAGGATATGTTGAGAAAGCCTCACACCTAACAAGACAGACAAATATGAGACATTGTTGAAAATGAGAAGAGGGTGGGTGGGTGGTGAGCTGATATACGATGATCTATTTTCGAGTGAGAGGGCATAAGTTACCAGTCATGATATGTCCCGATGAGGCCTCTATCGTACACTACGCCAAGTGTATTAGGAGCGTAAGAGGAAACAACATTCATGACCCAGGAAGGGTACTCAACTAAACCAGCAGCAAAACCTCCATACATAGTGTTCATGTCCATGATGTTTCTTATCTTGTCTGTTCCAATAGCAGGAAGCAACTTCCTGTAGTGTTCTACTCGTGTCTTCCATTTACTATCGTCGTGCTTGAAACCGCCGTCACTTCCACCACGAATATCTGAAACACGTTCTGGGGCAGTATGCAGCCTTTCCGGCCATTTTGGGAGCGATTTTAATGCTAGTTTTTTGTACTTCGGATTAGGAGTAACAACACAACCTCGGATTGGAGTGTACCATGCAGAATCGGGTTCAAGACTGTCATCACATTTTGGAGGATATGTGTCAGGAGCATCAAGTTTATTATAACAGTTGCTATCAGATAATTTCTGCCAGACGGCAATGTCATCTTTTTTCTTGTACAATTCGAAACACATTGAAGTAAGCAACTCTTGCAACTTTTCATAATCTGATTTCTGCTCTTCAATGGTCGTATTCCACCCCCTCCAACGATTCTCATAGTTCACGGGAGGGCCGGAGAGAATCCAGAAACCACCAGGCCGAAGAACACGATTTATCTCTAATAGGTAGATTCCACCTGAAAATTTACAATAATCAAGTAAAGAACCATGCTCGGAGCAAGGATTGTAACTTTGAATTTTTCTAGTTTTCTAGGGAATTACCGAATTCAGTCCATGGTATAAGGCATCTTGAGCAATGTGCCATGTCAAAAGAACTTGATGGAAAAGGGAGTCGCTGTGTTGATATGACACCAAGAATTGCAGGAATTCCCCGTTCTAGAGCAAATTGAACTTGAGCCTCGTGATTATCTCTCGGGGCAAGCGAGACCGTCAGGATCCCACGGTCGAGTAAATCTCCTCCCCAGCTAGCCACCTTTACAAATTAAGCACACAAGAACTTAAATACTTGATGGTAAAATATAGATGTACGCAGCTCATGGGAGAGACATACAAATCGGACTCACCCCACATCCCGTATCAATGGCAGTTCGGATCGTTCCATCTTTCATTCCCGGGATCAAATCTTGCATCAAATCAACATACAGACTGACACCATTGGGAAACATTGTGCCACCACCGGGGAAGAGGAACTTCTCCTCTTCTTTCTTAAGCCAATGTTGATTAGACTTTTGTTTGTTAATCCAATCATATGGGACATTCCTGTGCGGATCATTGAAAATATATGCTTTTAGCATAACTTGTAAAATGCAGCCTTCCTCGTTTTATTAAAAAACTATAGTCGATAGTAATTCAAATATATTAAAACTATACACCAATCACAATGCAGTGTTATAGTCCTTTACCACAGAGGCAGCCACAGATTGCTCCCAACATAATTGCAATGAATTAAAACCAGTATTTTTAGCAGGATAATGAAATTACCTGTACCAACATTCGTCCCTGCTCGTTGGCCATCTGATCGGTAATTTATAACCATCTGGTGGGGGAATTATGCATTCTTTCTTTTCAAACACCGGAGGGCAATGTCGTTCAAGAAAAGAAAGGCGATGAAGACTGTACTTTTTCCATCTCTGCAAGAAAAAACAAAGCATAATCTTATCCGCAAGACATTCAAAACAAGAAATTAACTGAATAAAATCTCAGAATCAAATAGTAGACGGCCACCTTCGGATCTGTGCAGGGCGTATAATCTTGAAATTCGGAGCCACATTCGGGAAAAGTTACAGCTTTCATTTGAGGAGATCCTCCGGCCGTTTCCTTGGATGTTTCCACAGATTTACTGATATCTTTAGCCACATATCTATCTTTTTCTGAACAAAAAATTCCGCCAAGATAGAACGAAAATCCACACAACACGATGAACATTAACGATATGGGAACTGCCCTAGAATTTTTACTAGGGTGAGAACTTGGTTTTCCATCTTTATCCTTCATGGTTTCTTGATTCTTAATAGTCTGCAAGTATACAAGAGTAGATGAATATCACTTCGACTTGAGCTTCAAAAATAAGTCCAAATTGTTTAATACAATTCCGATCCTTAGAAATCATGAATGGCATAGACAAAAATTCAATAAATTCATGAAAGTGTAAAGGAAAAAGGCAAACAACGACATCCATTTCTACCAAGAATAATGTCTGAAAGGATTATAAACATATAAATAGCTTAATCTAACACAAATATAGCAACAAATGCAAACAGAACAAATGTGAGTTAGAAGCATTACCCACTGTAACAAAAAGGAAACTTAAGCAGATCTAGGGATCAAAACAAGAAAATATGAAGTAAAAATTCGAAAAATTGAAGAAAGAGAGACACAAAACTTTTAATGCCACTATTTGTGTGTGTTTTCACGCAATGTTGAAGCCAAAATCTGTATGAATTTCAGCCTACTTCTTGAGGGCCTTCTTCATCGTTAAGCTGACAAAAAAAGAAAATTAAAAAGAAACCACCCAATAAAGGAATCTCACCAAACTAGCGTAGCCATGCAAAAAGAACCAAAAGCACTCGATGCAAAAAAAATTTAAACATGCCTTATAGATGAAGAAAAGTTCACTCGAGAAACAGAGTAACCATTCAATCCATCTGATAAAAATATCCCAAAGTTCTAACAAGAAGAAGAAAACCAACACAAGATACCAGAATGGAATTTGCAATAAAGATCCAATCTTTTATCCAAAATATCCATACAAAGCTCAAGAGCCTCGTCCAAACTTCAAATCAGATCCGATTGCCAAAACACATTAAAAAAAAAATACTCAGATAACGGAAACGGAGGCTGCCCATTTTGGCAGATTTAAACAAAACAACACAAGAATCAGAGAACACTATCAATTCAACCAGGGAAAAAAAAAAAGCACAATGCAAAGAGCGGAATCCAGATCTGTCCCACAGAACAAAAATATCTGATATAATAATCTGATGATGAGAAACATCAAATGATCGAAAAATTACCTAACACAAAAGAATGCGTATGTGTACGAAGATACACACACTTCTGACACAATATCGAGGACCAATCAAACTCGAAGTACTTTCTGGAAACAAGACTGTAAACCTTAAGAACCAATGCCAACCCAGGAATGAAGAGAAACCCCTCTTGCTACGTATTTATTGTTGAATGAGGGACAAAAGAATGTGACAGAAAATTGAACAAGATGTGATTGTGTACTTTACCCGATGGTCATCCTCTCATGCATATAGATAGACATGTGTTGTATGTAGCTGTCTTTTAACTGGTTTTTATTTATTTTTTTATTTGTCCTAAAATAAATAAATAATATATATTTCTTTTTGGTCGTAAAGGGTGCCTTCCTGCTTGCTTCTTCATTGAGTTGTAGTTTTTCTTGTGAGGTTAGTTCAAGTTAACAATTTCTTCTGGTTAAAGTTGGAAAATGGGTGAAATCAATTTTACAGATGAATTTAATGTGTGGAATTATTGTTATATTATTCTTATTATTATTTGATTTATGGAAATGACTCTTCCTATTCTTACAGAAATAACAGCTATTAAAAAATATGGTCCACTGCAAATATTCATTTAAAAATGGGTCATGGGTCGGGTTATCTTATCTTCATTGAAAGAATTGTCCAAGAACTATTGACTTGTTCAAAGTTTATTCCAATTATATAGTTTTTTGTCATCTCAAATATATAATACAGCTTAGTAGAATTTTTTTTCTTTTTCTTAATATTATATTTATAGGAAAATGTTAAACTATTATTTTTATAATGGGATAAAATATAAGACTTGTTTATAAATTTATTTTTCCAAAGATTTTTTTTAATATATATGAAAAAAACATATATATTCGAAACGAAGAAAGTAACATTAATTTTATACAGACATATGTCTATATATAGACATACTTGTATATGTATGCAGCGTCTTACGCGTTTTCCATTATTCAATGACGGTGTCCCATACAAGATTTAATTATTAATAATTACAACGACTATAATTGTATTTATAATGATAATAACACTATATATTATATAAGAATAAAGAGAAAATTGACTTTTACGTGAATAAAATAATTGCCGTCGTTAGTATATATTATTATATTTTGAAGCGAAAAATTTAATTGGATGGGTATGGGAAATTGGCATTAATGGAGGAGTGGACTTAACAAACTTCACATGGATTTTCACAAACTCATTAATTAGCTGTCCTCCTTTTGTTTTTTGGAAAATCACAAATAAAATTGAACAAAAAATTAAGGTAAAATGTGAATTTTAATCTGTGTCATTTTTAGTCATATATGTTTCGTTGACTCAATTATAATCTTGTAATTATATCTCTTTTTAATAATTTTAATCATTATATCGTCAAAATCAGGTAACTAAATGACTAATATCATTGTTAAAATTTATAATTACGTTGTCAATTACACATGCATATCTCATCGATAATTAATATGTTTGAAAACACACACATTTACATATATGAAACAAATGGAGTATTAAAAATGGCAAATAAAATACACATACAATTTCTAAAACCTTTATTTTATATAAATTTGTATGTTTTTTATATTAGTCTTATAACTTCTTAAAGTTGGGTTTTCATCTAATAACTTGTATTTTTTTGTTTTGATCATTTTTCATCAAAAGTCATTTAAACTACCGAATAATGTTTCTTGATAATGATCATACCTGTCTCACACGATGAAAATAAAAATCCTATATTACGTATATTAATTTAACCTGAGCAAAGTTAAAGGAAAACGACAAGATGTAAATTGCTATTTACATGTAGATCAAACAAAAACTTTCCAATAACTGTATGGAATTCAAGAATGGGGGATGAGCAGAATCGAATAATTGATTATTTCTTTTTCTCAACATGCGTGCATATATA